>NW_027601636.1:0-96425 GCF_053455715.1 Rhinoraja longicauda
GATCACAGCAAGTAGCACTTGCATTACTCATTTGTTTAGATCTATTTTAAATGGTTTCATAACATAAAGTACTGAGTTAAAAATAATTACATCTGATGTAATACAACATCTGATGAAGCCATATAAATGACTCACCACGAAACAAACAGCTGGGCAGCCTGCAATGATCTGGGATGAGTTCTGAACTAGTCTTCAGCTTGTATTAGTCTGGGTTTAATAACCCTCTTGCTTGTTTGACTTGGTAGAGACACATGTACGGCCCTATTGGGAAATTTGACAGCCACCAACCATTCCCCATTATCATCATATTAGTCCAGGTTTTGTGTGAAGAATATTAGTGACGTTAACGATGCTGTTACTGCAAAATAAGTTGCATATAGTGACTATACGAGTACACACTTGTGATGCTAAATTAGAAGCTTTGGTCTGAGACACTCTTTTCTTCTACAGGCTTACCAATGAACTCACCAAAGAAATCAATGCAAAGCTGTGAAGTTGAGGTCCTTACATATTAGTTACCACTAAACACAGGGAAGAAAGTTAGGGCTGGTACAGTCATGTATAAATGAACATTTAATTATGTGTTGAGTCAGAATTATTGCCAATCAACTTCTCCAGCATTGAAATGTTAGTTTTGCAAGTTGGATGACTCATACTTCTTATTAATGATATCAAAGGTGAAACACACATTTGCTTGTCTCTATCTCAGAATCTGTCCATTACATTGATGTCGGACAAATAAATGAGACTGATGTTAAATGAGCTTACACCCCAGCGGTATGAACATTGACTTCTCTAACTTCAAGTAACCCTTGCTTTCCCTCTCTCTCCATCCCCTCCCCTTCCCAGTTCTCCGACCAGTCTTACTGTCTCCGACTACATTTTTATCTCTGTTTGCTTTGTCGTTACCTTCTCCCAACTAACAATGATCTATTCTACATTTTCCTTGATCTCCATTCCCTTTGTCCTGTTTTCACACCTTATACTTCCTATCTATACACTTCCTTACCTATGTATCTCCCACTCCCCTGACATCAATCTGAAGAAGGGTCTGGATCCGAAACATCACCCATTCTCTCTCCAGAGATGCTGCCTGTCCCGCTGAGTGACTCCAATATTTTGTGTCTATCTTGGGCTGATAGAATATATTTGTTGGTTTTATGTTTGTCAGAATCCATCTCTTATCATCCAGATGCCAATGGCAAAAACTCAAATGTGAAGGTTTAGCCATGATGTAACAGAGAAATTAACTATTAAATAGTTTTGTAACATTATTGATCAAGTCTTTTCTTAAGTATGACACATCAGTCAACCTTGACAGATTTGTCTAATAGTCCTTGCTTATAAAGTAGACACAGTTAGATCTTGTTAAATTTTTCTGGTTCATTAGCCATTAGGAGGCCGATTCATCCTCAAGTGAGGTTCAAATGTTCGAGAAATATAAATGGTTAGTTGTCCAACTGTAACATTGTTAGGGTAAATCTCAATTCATACGATAGAAGTTCCTTCTTACATTTCAAACTCACCTCTGACTCAGAGGTAACCTTTTAACATTAGTTGGCAGCAAAATTTAGTAAGTGAGCACAACATCTGTGAATAAATCTTTTGGGTTGATATGTTAACTTTCATTTATATTGTGAACTTCTGTGGTACCTGACATTACTTATCTTCCTATATTAGGCGTTCCAAGCCAATGATCATGCAACCACATGTCACATTAATGACAATCAAATGGGACCAAATTAACCAAAAACAATGAATTGTAATCTTCACAATCATTGAAGCTAAATAAAAAGGAAAGGGTCAAATGTGTGGTTGTGGTATTAGAACCTTTTAATGAAATGCATGCATTTCAAATTATTGCCTGGAAACCACGGTGGCCATTTTGGAAGACAACATTTCAGCTCACACCTAACTTCATACGATTGGACACTTCTAATGCAGCAAAAGGAACACCCAGCTGACTGTTCTCCAACCAGTACCCTTGAATCAATCATTTAGGTTAATTGCTGATTGATTTCTCCTGCTTCTACAAGCCCTTGGAGTTTCAGGTTTTATAAATTCTGGAACAAAAATGCATACTGAAGGCTGTTTTGCTGACTTCAAAGCTTCTTCAACATCCCGCCTCACTTGGGCATGTGCACCAAATATGAAACTTCCATTCTGAGGCACTCCACAGTGTCAGCTGCATTTGTACCTTCAAGGAGAACCAAAGGGTGGTTATTAATCAAAAGAGCTAATGCTGATGGCATGCTGAAGACCTTGGTGTGCCACTCACACCTGCTTGTGCAAAGGAAGGCATGTTGCCCAACAGTATGTGATGGTGCAGATCAATATTATGATAAAACAACATTTCCTCTCTGTTGACAAGATTCTGCATGGCAGCTATCAAGGTCCTTAGAGGTTTATTGCATCAGATCCCGGTGAGGGAACTTGACTGACCACCAGCTTTGTGGTGAGGATCAGAAGTAGGAAGAAGTGATGAGGCAACCTGGCTTGGCCCTTCCTTTGAGAAATGTAGTAGCAGTAACTGCAGACTTAGTTCCTTCCATTCACTGACAAGGCTCTCTTTGCTTCCCTCTCTCTGTGCAAGACAGCATTGGGGTTGCTGCTGTGGAAAGTTGAAATCAGTCATAAAAAAACGCTCCAAAACAAATTAAAAAGATAGCAGATTGCCTCTTAATGCTGGTCTTCCACATTCTTTGGTCCGATTCAATTGTTCTGGGCAGTGTTACTTCGTGGCTCCAGCAAGTCTTGAGAAAGTGCAGAAGGCTGTAGATGACCTGAAGAGTTTTGGTTCAGGATGGCCTCTCCTTGAAGGACTGTGCAAACTCAAAATGGACAATAGTAGTTTGGCTATCTCATGGAGGCAATAGCAAGTACAAGGTGGGTTGGCAGAGACGGAGAAGAATGAACAGTGTATTCTGGACAAAGGACAGTCACTGCTACTTTTTCTTTGGCATTTCCACCACCACCAGTCACATTTTCCCCTTGCTGTGCTCTGCAGGGACCACTCTGTTGACTCCATGGTTCATACATCATTCCCCACCCATCCCTCCCACTCCCCAGGTACTAACTCCTGTAACCTTAGGAGGTGTAACACCTGTTCCTACACCTTCTCCCTCACCTTCACTCAGGGACATAAACAGCCTTTCCAGGTGAGACAGATTGCCTCCTCCAACTTTGTCCATTCTACTCAGTGCTCTCAATGTGATATCCTCTACATCGGTGAGACCAAATGCTGACTTGCCGACCGTTTTACCAAGCACCTGTGCCTTGTCCACTGTGGACATCTGGATTTGCCAGTTATCAGCCATTTTAATTCCTCTCACATTCCCACACTACCTTGTCTGTCCTTGGCCTCTTCCACTGCCAAGGCAAGGCCTAGCGTTATCTAGAGAAACAATATGTCACATTCCACTTGGATGGTCTACAACCCTCGGCATGAAGATGCAATTCTCCAATTTAGGTTACCCACACCCTCTCAGTTCCTTTCTCTCTCCTCCAACTTTTTGTCATAGCTACAATTTCTTTCCAGCGAAAGGATAAAGATTAACCAGCCAGCATATGTTTGAGATATTGGAGGAAACTGGAGCACCCATTAGAAACCCACTGGGAGAATCTGCAAACTGCAGTCACGGCACCCGAGATCAGGATTGAACCGATGTCCCGATGAGGCAGTGGCACCAACTTCTGTGCAACTGTGCCGCATCAGTTGTTTTGCAAATTTTGCAAACAATTATTTCACAAAGTCAGGTTGAAACACCAAATCAGGGTAATGGCAAAATCTTATCATTTAAACCTGATCTGAAAGGTTTCCTTTTGTCATATGTGCTCAAATTCCGATCAGCCACACGCAGCAATCGTGGAATTGGTTGCTGGACACTTTAATTCTCCTTCCCATTCCTACACAGCCCTTTCTGTCCTCCATTGTCAGTGTGAGGCTCAATGCAAATTAGAGGAACAGCATCTCATATTTTGCTTGGGCAGATTACAGCCCAGTGGTATGAATATTGATTTCTCTCACATCAGGTAGCCCCGGCATTCCCTCTCTCTCTTTCCCTCCCCCACCAAAGTCGCACTATCTTCTCGTTTTCACCCTACAAACAGCTAAACAATGGCCTGTTTCCTTTATCATTGTTACTTTTTTGCATATCTTTCATTCATTGTTCTTTATCTCTCCACATCACTGTCTACATCTCTCGTTTCCCTTATCCCTAACCAGTCAGAAGAAGGGTCTCGACCCGAAACGTCACCCATTCCTCTCTCCAAAGATGCTGCCTGTCCCGCTGAGTTACTCCAGCTTTTTGTGTCTATCTATGGAATTATTGAATACAGGAGGCCTTTGTGTCGCAGAGCAAAAAGCTAATCCTACTTTGCTAACACTAGGATTGTACCCCTGCTGCCCATAATCTTTCAAGTTCACATTCAGATATGTTTTAAATGTGTTGAGTTTCAGTTACTACCTCCCTTTCTGGCAGCAAATTCCAGTTTTCAGTGTGGAAAGTAAGATTGTTAACCGCCCCAAGATCCTTCGAGCAATTATTTTAAATCTATGTCCCTGTGTGTAAAATATTTGGAGCTCATATAATTTTACACACTTTAGGAGAGGAGGCTAAAGTGCAGAGGAGGCTCTTCCTTCAGCCTCCTCTGCACCAAATAAAATGATGCCAACCCAACCTTTTTTCATAGCTACAATTTTTTTAAAGTCAACATCATTATCACCCTCATCACCTTCCAAGCTTGACAAAACAAATTGGAAACTTTTCATCACCTTCCAAACATAACATCTTTCCTGCAATGTGGTGACCAGAACTCAACCCTGATCCTAATGTAGCACTCAAGCAGTGGCCTAACTAGCATGGCACACACTTTTAGCATATCCTTCCTATTCTTACATTCCATGGGTTTAAAAAGGAAAAGATCCTCTATGCTGTCCAACACTTGGGCAATTTTTTGTATCGTGGCCAAAGATCAATATAATGCATCCTACATATAATTTCAAATTATTCATATGTATTACTAAAAACTAGGGATTGAACACTGAGTCTTTAGACTTTAGAGATACAGCGTGGAATCAGGCTCTTCGGCCCACCAAGTCCGCATCGACCAGCAATCACCCCATACACCAGTACTATCCTACACACTGGGGGCAATTCACAGTATTATTTTACTGAAGCCAATTAACGTACAAACCTGTACAGTTTAGCAGTGTGGGAGAAAACCGGAGAACGTGGAGAAAACCCATGCAGGTCACAGGGAGAACGTACAGACTCTGTATAGATAGCACCCGTGGTCAAGATCGAACCCGGGTCTCTGGCGCTGTAAGGCAGCAGCTTTACCATTGCACTACTGTGCCACCCTGTCGAACCCCCATTGATAATAAGTAAGCTTCCAGTCACAAAAGCAATGGTCAACCATTGCTCCTTACTTCCTGCCACCGAACCAATATTGAATATAGTTTGCTAATTTCCCTCGGATCCCAAGAGCTCTTTGTTTTAAACAGCCTGCCATTTATGCCTTGTTGAATCCCTGACGACTACATCAAATGCATTACCCTCCTTGTTACCATCTACATAGATGCATTTAGGCTGATCAAATGTGACATTCCCCTGACAAATCTATGTTGATTAATCTGTGCCTTTAGAATTGTTCTGTCTTGTTTTAAGTGACATTTCTGTTGAATCATCGGCCAATCTGCAGAAGTTTCTTTACATTAGCAGCCGGGAAAGATGGGACATTTGAATGCTTTTATTGTTCAAGAAACTATTTCTTATGATTAGCTCACAATCTCATTGATATCTTTGATGCCTAGCCATTGGAAGCAAAGAAAGAAAAATGTTTTGAATGCCTCTTGTGCATTTCCACCTTTGAATGAACATGTATTCTTATCACCCGATTACTATGTATGTATCTTAAGTGCTTGAGCTGTTTAAGAGCTTGCGGTTATTGCTGTCAATTGCCCAGCAAGTGACTCTTGACAGCGGGGAAGAGATTGGCAGGATGAATGAAAAGTTTCAAATAGTAGAACACAGAGAAAGGAAAGGAATCTACTTGGCAAGGAAGGCAGGCAGGGAGGGCGGGGAAGGGGGCTGCAGTTGGAAAGGATGTTGGGTGAGAGCAGGGACATAACTAGATACCAGATAGCAGGGACATAACCAGAGATGCTGCCTGTCCCGCTGTTACTCCAGCATTGTGTGTCTATCTTTGGTTTAAACCAGCATCTGCACTTCCTTCCTACAGATATCATATGTATGTATGAATTTTCAAGAAGGGTTCCGACTCAAAACGTCACCTATTTCTTTTCTCCAGAGATGTTGCCTGACCCGCTGAGTTACACCAGCAATTTGTGTCTACCTTCAGTATAAATCAGCATCTGCAGTTCCTTCCTACTCAGATATCTGCATTGTATGGTTATTTGTCCACTGCTTGCGCTGAACTCTGATCAAATATTGCATTCAGTGGTAGATCACTATTTTGTTACTATCAGAACAATTGCTGAACCTGTTTCAATATATTACAATTCTGAATTGAAATACCTGCAGAGATGCAATTCAAGCCTTATCTAACCGTGTCATCAGTGAAATCCTCATCTAAATGGCACCATCAATATTTCTGTGTCCCTGACATACATAATTACAAAAAGTCCAAAGGAGGGTCTTGACCCAAAACATCGCCTATTCCTTTCTTCAGTGATGCTGCCTACCCCGCTGAGTTACTCCAGCTTTTTTGGTCTATATTCGGTTTAAACAAGACTCTGCATTTCTTTCCTTTGCAAAAAGTACCATGTTAGGTTTCAGAAATGATGAGCATTACCACTCAACAAGAGAGTCACTGTTATCCCAAAGTATGAACATCGAAAAGCAAACAGGCCCATCGGCCCACGATGACTGTGTTGAACATAATACCAAATTTAAATAATCTCTTCTGTCTGCACGTGATACCATCATCCTTGCACATTTATGTGCCTTTCTAAAAGCGTCCTTAATCCCACTGTTGTACCTGCCCCCACCACCACCCCAGGCAGCATATATCAGGCACCTACCACTCACTCTACATGCAAAATGCTGGCCACGCTCATCTCCATAAGAAAACAAACAGTTCAGTGACAATACAGTCTTAAGTATAAAAATATTTAGATGTAACGAACTGCAGATGCAGGTTTACAAAAACAGACACAAATTGCTGGAGTAACTCAGCAGGTCAGACAACATCACTGGAGAGCATAAATAGGTAATGTTTTGGGTCCCGACCCAAAATGACAACTGTCCATGTTCACCAGAGATGCAGCCTGAGCCACTGAGTTACTTCAGCATTTTGTATAACAGCATTTACTGATAGTGGAGAGCGATAACATCGAATGATAATCATGAAATTCATGAGAACATGAATTTCCACATTATCGGATTGTTCACTGTAGTATAAAAGTTGAACTTGCTGCAATCATTCTCATACCACAGTGGATGAAGTGTTTACACCCTGCAACTCCAGGCTGGTACAAATCAGGCAGCCTGAAACACAACTGGGAGGTTCTGAGATGGGTAGGGTCATACTGATAGTGAACTCAATATTGATCAGAGCTCTTAGGGACAATGGACTTCTTAAGATATTATGAAACTTGCCTTTTAGAGGACAAGCTGTAACACATGTTAAGGTTGCAAATGCGTACTATGGATGTTGCACTTGTAATCTGCCACTGTTGGACCTCTATCACCTCATATGCATTCTAAAACCCAAAACGTTACCTATTCCTTTTCTCCAGCGATGCTGCCTGACCTGCTGAGTTACTCCAGCATTTTGTGTCTATCTTTGGTATAAACCAGCATCTGCTGTTCCTTCCTAAACATTATAAATCTTACTGATTGTGTTTTTCTTCCATCCGCAGGCGCATGTCTATATTATTGTTTGGACAGATACACACACATGCAGACACACAGAGACGCACACACGCAATGCAGATTGAACAAACCCACCACATAGGCACAAATACATCAACCACACACAAATACATCAATGTGCGCCCCCCCCTCCCCCAACGCACACACACACACACACACACACACACACACACACACACACACACACACACACACACACACACATACAACACAGCTGTTGAAATGTAAAATTCAGTCCGGTCTTTTCTAGAGGCCTCACTGAACAGCATCAACTTCCTCTAATATACAGACCACTTCCTCGCGAAAGAACAGAGGCAGAGAATGGGGAAGTATATGAATTTTTAACACCAAAGCCACACACAGAAAAATGATTTAATCCAATCTGTGCACTGAACAATTTTAAATGATTTATGTGGATCCCAAGTATTATGATCTGATAAATCACCCTGTCCCTCAACACCATATTACCCAGCCAGTGGAATCGAGGTACTGTTATACTCAATAATAATCACTCACCAACTTCACAAAAATGGTTTATATAATCGAAGATAGACACAAAATGCTGGAGTAACTCAACGGGACAGTCAGCATCTCTGGAGAGAAGGAATGGGTGATGTATCGGGTCGAGACCCTTCTTCAGACTGAATTTTGTGTCTATCTTCAGCATCTGCAGTTCCTTCCTACACATGGTTTATATAATGATAGTTACTGGTTTAAACTTAATTGACAGTTCAGAGGCATTTGAGTACATCTACTTAAAGGAAAAAATACCTAATCAAATTAAACCAATTTCATATGAAAATGCGTCAAACTTTGCAAAAATGTTTTGAATGGCTTCAGAACAAATGAAAGAACAAGACCATGGAAGCAATTCACACCTTAAATACAAATGCGAATTTTGACTGATTTGATGACCCTTTGTTCATTGTTAGAAACCGTATCGATAATACCAGCTTATTCAAGGAAGACAGATCCACCTACCTCAAAGAGATCAGCAAATATATTTCAGCTCAGAACAAGTTGGCAGTTGAACTGCGGCATCTGTCTCACTTTCAAATGCCAAGTAAACACAAAATATAGCAAGTATTTCTGCTGGCACTGCTGTTACACAATACATAAATTGACCAGTCAAAGAAATGTATTATACTTAGGAATCCGCTTCATGAAAAAGATCAGGCATGAAAATTTGCTTTCACAGTGACTGGTACTGCTTAGCATTTCAGTAATCTGAGACAATCTGAATAGTAATAAAATCACCATTGGATTGCTGAGAATTAGTCTGAGATCCATGTTACTGTGAAAATATGGGGCTGAAAGCAAACAAAATTCTCAGTCACTTACAGCAGAGTTTGTGCTCCCTCCAGGTTTCCATACTGGTGCGGAAAGGCATTTGACTGTCTTTCAGTGACACTGAGAACTTATTCTCAGATTGGCCCATGTTGTTGACAGGATCACACTGAGGTCTGGAAATAGTGCCGGAAAACAGACAGGAGCAAATGGCAAGAATTCTTTTGCTCTGTCTTGTCCTATTTGTTTCACAAGTGCATTTATATATATATATATATATATATATATATATATAATATATATATATATATATAATATATATATATAATATATATATATATATATATATATATATAATATGCATGCATGCACAATTTTTTCCTACATTTTGCAGTAAATGTTATTTCCATACGCACTTCAACACAGCCCTCCCCCCGTTCCAAAAGAAGAATATATTTATTCTTCTTCGTCCTTCTTAAGCCCTTGGCTCCTCTAGGGAGCATGGGCCATTGGATATATTTATGCTTGTTATAAATTCATTGTCCAACACGGTTTCTAACGTATCATGCAAATCAATGTTTCCGTTGAGATTATTGATTATTTACAAACAAATTTGGAGCACAGGTAGGCCACTTACTTCCCTGACCGCAGCCCTGTTCTGCTATTTAATTAGACCATGGCTAATGTAAATGTAGCCCCAACTCGGCATCTCCGCCTAAATGGTAACCTTTCACCTCCTTGCTTGTCAATAAGTAATCGACCGCTACCAAAAATGGTTTCTAAGATTCTTCCACCACTCTCTTTAGAGAAAAATGAGTTCCAAAGACCGATGACCCTTTGAGAGTGAAAACATTTAATCTTTGAAGGTCAGACCCTTATTTTTAAGCAGTGTTTCCCCAGTTCTAGACTCCCACAAGAGGGAACACCCTCTCCGTATCCGTACTGTCAATACCCCTCAAGATTTTATCTGTTTCGATGATGTTCTGTCTTATAATTCCAATCTGCAGCAGGTGTAAATCCAGACTGGGTGTTCACCCTTCCCTCAAAACCCAAGCCCGCCCTTTCCAGGGCATTATACTGGTGAAGATCACACCAAGTATGATTACAGTGGACAGGCTGCAGGCGAGGGATTAGTTAAAAAAATTCAGGCACAGTGTTGAATATTATTCCAGGTCAGTCACGTTGGAACAGTTTCTAAATGCTGAGTTTTCAGAGTTTTCAGCAGCTGCTCTGCTGGGAGGATGCTGACCAAAAGGAAATGCACAGCAGGGAACGTGAGAAGGGAGGGCGAGTCACCTTCGCTCCTCCCCAGCAGTTGGCTTCTTCACAGAATTGGTGAAGAGCCAGAGAACTACAGTGGGCAATTGGAGCCAATGTAACAACAAAATAGTATTTTAAAGAATGAACTAAACACGACAAAAAGTACATTTAGTGATCTGCCTTATCTCAGGGAAAGACAGGATAAGCTTGAGGGGAGGAATGGCCTTCTCCTTTTCCTATGTCCATTAGCAGGTTGGTTAATGTAGTAAAAGATTTCAAGGTGCTTCGCAAGATCTAGCCAGACAAAATTGATTTTAGTTTGGAACTAATGATAAAACAAGAGTGTGTGTGTGTGTGTGTGTGTGTGTGTGTGTATGGGGGGGGGGGGGGGGGGGGGGAGCAAGATGCCAGATTGAATTGTGTGCCATAAATTGAAGCTCATACAGTTAGTCATAGTCATACAGCGTGGAAACAGGCCCTTCAGCCCAACATGCCCTCACCGACCAACATGTCCCATCTACACTTGTCCCACCTGCCTGCATTTGGCCCATATCCTTCTAACACTGTCCTATCCACATACCTGGTGGGAGTGATGCTAATCTAACCCAGTGTTGAAATAGGCATAGACTGAACAGTGTTTTTCAGATGTCAGGATTTTTTATTTGAAAGTTTTGTATTTTTGATGCTAGCATCTGTTTGTGACGGAGATTGGGAATCGAGTCTGATTCAGAAGCCCAGAAAGACTGAATCAAGTTACACATAGTTAGAAAATCAGGCCAGTACTTTGAGAATGGCTAATTTTTCCTGCTGCTTTGCAAACTCTCCAGAGTGCAAAAAAGCCTCTGAGCTAAAAATTACTGTTGCAGATTAATCACAGTGAACAGTTGAGTTCACTTGTCTAATAAATAAAATGGGAAACGACTTGACAAAGTGATTTGAGTCCATGAGGGCCTCTGATAGACACACTTAATGACAGTTTAGTGCACCATAAAGTTGTGATGGTTTGTAAACAAAGACAATGCAGGAGCTTAACTCATAATGTAATTTCCGTGGAGTTGAATGAAAGCTGAAATTTAATCATTTCAAGTTTAGATGATTTTTAAATGGTAAACAGATTGACATAGAATCAATAGTGTTTATTCTTTATTTTTAATCAAAATAAAGCATAGGCAAGATCAGGGTCTGATTTTCCTTTCTATTCAATTGTTAAGTATAGCAACCAGTGAATGCTGGAATTGGATCTATGGCAAGAAGTGATCACTTTGTCTGAAAACCTCCTTGGTTCTGGCTATTCCAAAGGAAATCTGGGACCCATGTTTACTGGTGAGTGTAATCCTGATTTATGGGCAAGTATGTGCTGCCTACTAAGCCACCAGGGCCATACAAAGGGCCATGGAGACTATGAACAGTATCAAGAAGGTCTGTGTGGTTCCTTCTCATTGGCAAGTAGTTGTCAGAAGTGGAGACATAGGAAACTACAGATGTTGGAGTCATGTGCAACCAAGAAAGTGCTGGAGGAAGTCAGCGGGTCACGCAGCATCTATGGCAGGAAGGGACTCTTAAAATGGATGTACGGGAGGGTGGGGTGGGCTGGAAAAGAGAGGTGGGGGTGGGGGCAGTGTGGCAAGTGATCAATCTCCCATTCACACTTGTACCGTTATCCCACTTTCTCATCCACCCACTACCGACTGGGGATAATTGTACGGAGGCCAATCACCCGACAAACTCGCATGTCTTTGTGATGTGGCGGATACCGGAGCACCCAGAGGAAACCCATGCAGTCACAGGGAGAACGTGCAAACTCCACACAGACACCATCTGAGGTCAGAATCGAACCCGGGTCTCTGGCGCTCTGGCAGCTGCGCCGATGTTTTCCGTTGTACAGGTAGAATTAGATACTGCTTCAAGTGAGCTGAGGTTACATTTAGGAATAATATTTTATATCTTTCCTTGGTAGCCTTCCAGCACAAAGATGACATCCAACCTTCACCACCTGTCTATAGTCTGCCTTTCAGCTCTCGACTGACCATCGCATTCCTTTCTATCTGAATGCTATTATAATACTTCTTCCTCATTGCTGTGTTTCTTCACTGCTTAACTTTATCAGTCTTCTAGCAGGTTTTCGAACCTGTTATAGTTTTCTGTATAACTCACATGGAATATTACTTCCATTAATTGTCTCTTTTTGTCACCATAGCATCAAACAATGAAATGCAAATGCCAGAAATGCTCAGCAGGGCAAGCAATAACTGTCAGGAGAGAAGCAAAATTAATATTCTGGCTTGATGTCTTTTCATTAGGTTCTGATGAAAGGTCATTGACCTGAAATGTTAAGTCTGTTTCTCTATCCGCAGATGTTGCCTGAGTATTTCCAACATTTTTGTTTTAATTTTCTTCCAGAATTTCTACTGCCCTCTCCCAGCTGGATTTCATCTTGTTCTTTAGTAGCTTAATTTAGTTTAGAGATAGTTTAGAGACAGCATGGAAACAGGCCCTACGGTCCACCGAGTCCACGCCAACCAGTGATCCCCACACACTAACCCTGTCCTATGCCCACTGGGGACAATTTACAATTTTACAAAGCCAATTAGCCGACAAACCTGGACGTCTTTGGAGTGTTGGAGGAAACCGGTGCACCTGGAGAAAATGCACGCAAGTCACGAGAAGGACGTACAAACTGTATACAGACAGAACCCATAGTCAGGATCGAACCCGGGTCTCTGGAGCAGCTAGGTAGCAACTCTACCGCTGTGCCATCATTAATGCATAATTGACTAATGCATTCATGCAAAACTCCTTTCTGTGCTAATTTAATATGAATGCTGAACTGCCTATTTCCCCCAACAACTCTCACCATGTTCAACAGATGCACCGTAGAAAGTATTTTAGCAAGTTGCAGCACAGCATGGTTTGGGAACCGTTCCATCCAGGACCATAAGCAATTGCAGAAAGTTGTGGACATGGCCCAGACAATCACACAAACCAACCTCCCTTCCATTGACTCCATCTACACCAAGCTGCCTCGGCAAGGCCAGCAGCATATTCAAGGAAGAGTCTCACCCCTTTCACCCCATCTTCTCCCCCTCCCATCAGGCAAGAAGTATAGAAGTTTGAAATGGCATACCTTCTGATTTAGGGACAGTTTCTTCTCAGATGTTATCAGGTAACTGACCATCTTATCACCAACTGGAGAGCGGTCCTGACCTACCATCTACCTCATTGGAGACCATCGACCTATCTTTAATCAGACGATTGGATTTTATCTTGCACTAAACGTTGTTCCCTTTGTCCTGTATCTGTACGCTGTGGACAGCTTGATTGTAATTATGTATAGTCTTTTCACTGACTGGATAGTAGGCAACAAGAATGCTTTCCATTGTACCTTGGTATATGTGGCAATAAAAAAACTAAACTATAATATTTTAAATAGGTAATGTTAGTAGTACACACTTCAGTTTTGTGACACTAGTATCTATTTCATATTGGAAAGTTTATGCAAAGTCTATTACAGATGTTATGGTAATCCTAGTAGTGATACGTTTTCTCCAGAATTTTTCATTGTGCCATTTGGCATTCAGCATGATGTTAATCATTGTCAAACTACATCATGCACAATGAGTAGATTAGATTAATTATATTATTATGAATCTCTTCTGTACCGGATTAAATTTCAGGAAACAAGATGGGTTATTAATTTCTTAGTGCTGGGTTGGCTTCTGAGATTTCTGTGCTGTTTCTTTCTTGCTGTAATCTAAGTTACAGTCTATAACAGCTTCTTTTATGGTAATATTATCAAGGGATTTAAATGTGCTTCAACAGTCTTCCATAAAAGGTGTCATCAAACTTTTACTGTCCCAGACAACCAGTATTTGTACAGCTGATGTGAGTCACGCTACTTCAGGGCAATGTGCTTGAGGCATTCAGTCTTGTTAACTCACCTCTTTTAAATAGGTAATGATTGTACAAGATGGAGATTTGTGTGGGCGCTAACTCTTTTCTTGAGAAATATATACGAGGCATCTATTTTAGAGGTTGTGATAGCCACAGCACTGACAATAGTATTTATGATAATTTCAGAATTCGTCTCTGTGTTACCAACACACTTAATTATAAAGACACTATTATTGGCAGAGCTCATCAAATAGTTACATTGTGAAAGTTGTTGTTACATTTCTCTTCCCAGATTCAAATTCAACTGGTCCCAGAATTTGTGCTTGCCAAATTAGCTGTGGTAAACCTTTCGCTGGTGTGGAATTTACAGCTGTGCATTTAGCATGGCACTGCCGGGGTGACAGCAAATACAATAGTGGTGTTTCAGAGGCTTTTGGATAGGCATATGGATATGCAGGGATTGGAGGGATATGAATCAAGCACAGGCAGTAGAGATTCATTTAACTTGGTAACATATTCAGCGTGGACATTGTTCATAAGTTCATGTCATAGGAGCAGAAGTAAGCCACTCGTCCCTACTCTGCCTTTCAATCATGGCTGATTTATCTTTCCCTCTCAACCCCATTCTCCTGCCTTCTCCCTAAAATCCTGACACCCTTACCAATCAAATATCTGTCAATCTCTGCCCTAAAAATACCTAATGATGGTCTCCACAACTGTCTGTGGCATTGAATTCCACAGATCCACCACTCTCTGACGAAAAAAAATTCCTCCTCATCTCCTTTCTAAAGGTATATCTTTTTATTCTGAGGCTATGCCCTCGGGTTCTAGACTCGCCCACCAGTGGAAACATCCACTCCACATCCACTCTATCCAAGCCTTTTCACTATTCGTGTTGTACTGTTCTCTGTTCTATGTTCTAATGTCAACCTCATTCATCCAACATCATCATATTTTTTCCCAAAAATAAACGTTATCCAGAATTTAAAAAATATACAAAACAATACAAAATAAGAACAGTACAAAAACTCTTCAGTATTCTCAGTGTCTCTACATTTTATTAGTGTTATATTCAGAAATATTCCCAAACTATCCTTAAACTAAGCACCCTTGCTACTCATGTGGCACCCTGGGGTGATATCCCTACCCTTGTTTGAGTGATGTCCCCACCGGACTTCCCCCCCCCCCCCTCAATGTTCCACAGTGGGAGGACTTTAGACTGTGGTAATCCCCATCAGAGCCTTGGCATTTGCTGCACCAAGTTTCACCGCATCCCTCAGCAAATACTCCTGCAGTCTGGAATGGGCCGGTCGGTCAGCGACATTTCCTGATGGACACCTCACTCTGCTGGGAGGCCAACAGGTTTTGTGCAGACCACCTTTCACCATCTTTCACCAAATTGATGATCTTCCAGCAGCACTTGATGTCCGCCTCTGAATGTGTTCCTAGGAACAGTTGGCAAATCAGAGCCTTCTGTTACGGTCTGAAGTTCAGTCTGAAGAAGAGTCTTGACCCGAAATGTCACCCATTCCTTCTCTCCAGAGATGCCGCCTGTCCCGCTGAGTTACTCCAGCATTTTGTGTCTATCTTCAGTTTAAATCAGCATCTGCAGATCCTTCCTACATATTTCCTCTGTTACGCTGTTTGAGAAGAACCGTGACAAAGAAAGACCCTTGAATCTATTGTTTCTATGTCCATTAGCAGGATGGTTAATGTAGTAAAGGATCTCAAGGTGCTTTGCAAGATCTAGCCAGACAAAATTGATTTTAGATAGACATAAATTGTTGGGTATATTGTTCCAGATCTTCATTTTAATACTGCCAAAAAATTCGGCTGCGGGTCTACAACGTCCTAACTGGAAATGTAGATTTTTACCGAGAATAATCCATTGGGCCTCAGCCTCTAGACTGACAGTTGAAAGGTTTATGCTCGTGATGCAATGCTTTGGTTTATTTGATTACTTTTTTTGTTGGAACAATCTGGATCAAAAGTTGATGTAAACAGCCCTTGTGCAATATATTAAAACAGCAAACTACACAGTGGGAAATCAAGCGTTGAATGGGAGCCAGTCCCTTCTGCATCCAGAAGAGAATATAACTGCGAACAGTTGCTTTGCCTTTTCACAAGTGTTTATTTCCCATGCGTCTAGAATTTAGTGTTACAGCTGTACAAGGAAACAATCTGTGAAATTGCATGGCAACAGTCCTAAATCAAAGCCTGCTTTGCACTGAACAGTGTCCTGGCATAAATGCACAGGGGTGATTTAAGGCAAAGCCTCTCATTCGTCTTCACCAGGTAAGTTGATCTCACAGTCCTGGAGAAACCTCCAAATCTAATTTTGTTTTTACCTGTAATTAGATCCACTATTATTATTCATTTGTTCTGAAGAAACAAATTCAGTTCATGATGAATACTTAAAAGGGGATCGGAGAGGTACATTTTTCACACAAAGTTTAGTTGGTGTCTGGAATGAGCTACCAGAGAAGGTAGTGGAAACAGCAACAGTAACATGCACATGATGGCCAGAATAAGCAAGGTGGGCTGAAGAGTCTGTTTCTATGACGTCCAACTCTATGACTAAGCTTTACATTGCGTGACGTTTCTCTACAATGGTAGCTGCTTGCCACATCTCCTTTGGAAGGGCAGAACTATCTTGTTAAAATTATTACCTATGCTCCTTTTCTCTTACACTTTTAAAATAGTAAAAATATGATATTTTATATTTTGTCCAAAGTGATGTGGCGAAAAGGTTGATGCATATCAGACAGAACTAAGAAATGACATGTGGAAGTGGGCAGGTATTTCGCAGAACTGCAGAACAACATTGGAGACCATAATGTGATTATCAATGGACTGCCGTACCATCAACATTTATAAAAGGATAAACTTCTCATTGATGCCGAGACCGAATTTAAATGCGATTTAAAACTTTAAAATTCCAACATCATGAGTTCCCACTTTTAGTTAGGGAATCACAAGGTTAGCCCATTTAATCTCGGCTTTCTGGAATTCCATTTCCTTCTCATACTTCATCCATCTGCTTTTTAAATGAATACATGTCCTTCTACCAAGCATTTTCTCTTGACAATCATTTCCAGTCATTGATCACTCTGAGATCAAAAGAGCTACATCTGTCCTGAATTTGTCTGATCAAGGGAGGTGATTAGGGGCAAGTTGTTCTTGCTTATGATTAATCAGAGGGCATGTTAGCATGGTCTATGGGGCCATCAACAGTATAAATTGGTTCCCTTTCACTCTTTAAGAAGTAGTTTAGAACAACAATGCAATTATCTTTACAACAAAACTGCTGCGTAACAGACATTTTATTCAATGTTATCGTCTTTTCGTTATGTATCAAAGTTATCCCCCTTTTAAGTTGTTCATTGAATGCAGATACTTCTCTCTGTGCCATCTATATACTAAAACTTTTGTTTGTTTGTTTGTTTATTTGTTCCTGAACTACACCCAAAATGATACACGATAGCGTGACAATTTTAGGCCCACCTTACTCACCGTCATACCTTTGGTGCTTATGGAAGAAGTTTCATTGAAATCGGTGTTATATTTTTTAAGTAATTCACATTTTAAAGTTTAAATTTATCTCCTAGGGAGGGAAGGAGGAGGGAGGGAGGGAATGGGTGGAGGGAGGGAGGGAGGGGGAGGAGAGGGATGGAGTGGGGGTGAGAGGGTCTTTGGAGTGTGGGAGGAAACCGGAAATCCCGGAGAAAACTGACGCAGTTCACGGGGAGAACAGACAAACTTCGTACAGACAGCACCCATAGTCAGGATCATACCCAGGTTTCTAGGGCTGTAAGGCAGCAACTCTACTGCTGCACCACCCTGCCACCCTTATGATCTGATGATTTTTTTCGGAGGCGGTGGATCTATCAGCAAGGTCTCATTTCCAACACCATCTGTAAACCCAACAGCATTATTCGGTGACTTGGAACCAATTGTTAATACAACAGTGTTCAGAGTGCAAATAGCATAGAATCTCATTCTCAATGGTAAATTATTTTATAGCCATGATGATACCAATGAATTTAAGCTATGCTGCATCATGTTAATAATGAAAGTACCCTGTGTTACTGACAAAATTCTTCTGCATCTGTTAAAGATTAATGAATTCATTGCTGATATTATTCCACATTAAATCTGTCTCAAGGGAAATTTAAAGAAAGTCAAGAAAACTGTTTAAAAATATAATCACAACCCCAATTTTAATACAAGCTTTCTACCCCCGAGGATAACATCAAAATGCCTCATCTTTTTAATAATTCATTGAAACCTCTTTAAATTTGGTGAAATTTCCATTGCAATTCCCTGAGGAAAAAAACCCCACAAATAATAGACCAAGTATAAAGAATATCAAGTATATACACACATTTCCATAGTTGCAATTTTTGCAACATGTGATGTTATAATTATGTTTGTCAAATAGCATTTTTAATCAATGATAGGCACAAAATGCTGGAGAAACTCAACGGGTCAGGCAGTATCTCTGGAGAAAAAGAATAGGTGATGATTCGGGTCGAGAAGAAAGGTCTCGACCCGAAAAATCACCTATCCCTTTTCTCCAGAAATACTGCCTGCCCCACTGAGTTACTCCAGCATTGTATGTCTATCGTTGGTGTAACCCAACATCTGTAGTTCCTTCCTAAGCATTTTCAATAGTTTTCCCCAGAATAATTTCCTTTGGACAAGTCATTGGTTTGTAAGATTAAGTAACCTGTTCCCTAACCTATGCCATTCTATCTCCTATACCTGCCTTTAGTAGGATAAGAGGCTATCGAGTTTGGAAATATGCTGTTCAGTGTCCGATGAAGACTCTATGGATGGTGCTTTGTGGGGTTTATGAGAGCACGAGAGAGCTGAATGATTGTGCCTGGAGCATTGTGCAAGTGAATTATTAGATGTGACACTTTGAACTGATAGCACTCTTGTAGATTCTGTGAGCATTTTGTCCATTATATTCCGCTGCTGATGATACATCAATTTCTACATCTTTACAGTATTTATTAAATTACGCATCATGTTGCATTCATCAATTTACCACATGGTTTGCAATGGTTCAAGATGGCTGGTCACCAAGTCCAATTTGGCGTGTGTGATAAATGTTTGTCTTGCCATTGATACCCACAACCCATCCATCCATCCATCCATCCATCCATCCATCCATCCATCCATCCATCCATCCATCCATCCATCCATCCATCCATCCATCTATCTACCAACCACTAAAACTCAGATCTTGTATATATCCGTATGTAAATACATGTTTTTCTGTGATTTTGCCAAAACGGTAAACCACAGCGCCACAATTTTTGCGCCACCTTAATCACCACTCTCGCGGCGACTCTTTATAACACATTTATTTAAATTGATTTATATTTTTTAAGTTAGAGACATTTTAAAGTTTAAAAATCTCATTTCTAAACACATTTTTCCAAGCGCTGCTGTGCATATGATGTCACCATAGGGCACACACGGATTATCTCCTCACTCGCACAAACAAGATGGACGCCATTAGCAGAGCTGCCCGCCCGCAATCAGGGGCTCCCCTCTCCTCTCCCCTCTCTTCTCCCCTCTCCTCTCCCCCACAACCGCCGCGAGTAATCCAGTAGTCCATTGCTCCGGGAGAGCAAGAGTGGGGGGGACAGGGAGGGTGGGAGGAGGAGAGAGTGCAGGTGGGAGGGAGAGTGGGACAACGGGGGTGGGGGGTTTGTGGTGGGGGGAAGAGAGAGTGGGAGAAAGGGGGGTGGTGGGGAAAGGGGGGGTGGAGGAGAGTAAGAGTGGGGCTGGGGAGGAGAGAATGGAGGGGTGGGGGAATGGGCCCAACGGGCCCACTTTGTCTAGTATCTATATACTAAAACTCACTTTTGTTTGTTCCAGAACTACAACCAAAACGGTACACGATAGCACGACAATTTTAGGCCCAGATTACTCACCGTCATCCCTTTGGTGCTAATGGAAGAAGTTTCATTGAAATCGGTGTTATATTTTTAAAGTTGTTCACATTTTAAAGTTTAAATCTATCTCCTAGGGACAAGTGGGGGTGGGGTTGGGGGGATGGAGTGGGTCAGTGGGGGGAGGAGGGGGGGATAGGGGGGATTGAGTGGGGGGGGGGGGGTTGAGGGTGCTACACCAACACAGGAGAGGCTTTGGGTCCAGGGCTCACTCAGTGACATCCTCTCCCCTTCCCTGTTCCCCCTCTACGAGGAATGGGCCCACTTGGTCTAGTGAATGAATAAAGGCAGAAGTTCCAGCCATGATAAGGTGAATTCGCATTGTTTTGATATGTTTATAATGTTCAAAATGATTCTTTTAAGTGAACTTCAACCAAGGATTGAGTTCACATTTGTGCCCTCTCCCATACCAATATAACAGGAGTTAGTTGACTACACCCACTGGATTGCTAATCTCTTCTTACTGAGTCTACCTGGAGAAAGGTATCCAAACCCAAACGTGGGCATCTGGAATACCACCAATGAGCCTGACCTAGTGCTTGATTCTCACCAGATGTTCGTCCACGTTTTAGTTTCATATTGTAGTCTCTGTTCCCTTGTCAGAAATAGAAATCACTTCTTCACCTCTGACCCAGAAGCCCATCTTATAAAGAATATTTTAAGATGGACACGGACTGAACCCAAAAATAAAATTAGATTTTCCAAGTCATGTTTATATATTTTTAAATTAGAGGAAAAAATAATAATTAGGAACGTATTTCCAGGGGAGTCACAAGTTTTCTTGGGGATTAGGGCTTCTAAAGGAGGGTCTCGGCCCGAAATGTCACCCATTCCTTCTCTCCAGAGATGGTGCCTGTCCGCTGAGTTACTCCAGTATTTTGTGTCTGCCTTCAGATTTCTAAGGCCTGACTAAATCCCTATGCAAATCAGGGTAAGTACCTACGATAAGGAAACATGGGTTTTTCAAGTAAGTCACTTGTATAAGTTGAATATTCTTTGTCATTTATGGAACCTAACTATTCTAGGACATGCATTACGAAGCTATTACAGCACTAGCTGCTTTCATTAGAGTGGCTATTTGTCCCCTCTGGCATCTGTCTAATGATTGATCATGGTCTCGGTGCAGGTTTTCTCATTGTTGTAGTTCTCAGCTCCAGCATTCATGATAAAAGTTGATGGTTGTATGATCATTTAAAGGCTGATTATGTGCTATCTGATATTTTTTACAAAAGCAGCTTTGCTTGGTTGGGTACAACAATACGATGCAATAACAACTGAACTACCAACTTATCTGCAGTTTTGTAAAGCTATCCTGTCCTTGATGAGCGCATATTGACCCTTTGTCAGATGATAAACCCAGGCAGTGAAACTGTGGTATGTCAAGGAACGTCTTTGTTCTTTTCTCTATTTTTTTCCTTGCGTGAATTTGGTCTTTATTCCAGCAGTGGAAAAATCTCAATAACCTCACGCTTCACCCAGTGAACAAAAAAACCCTCTGTTCAAAGCAGCCAATGTATTGAACGGCACACAACACAACAGCAAGTTGTTCACTGCCTGAACTGCCTTTCATGACTGTTATGAATACTCCAAAAGTGAACAATGCAGTCCTCAGAGTCTTGTCTGAAGGGTGACATTCCTTTAACCATTTGTAAAGTGATACTGTTGTCAATTTGCTACAGATTAAAGGTGATTTCTGATGTGGGTGTTAAGAAGGTTGAAGTTCCACACTGTTCTGAAACTGGCAATTTGCAGTCATATTGAGAATCCTGGGTTATAATTGTGGTGTTGAATGCCCACTTCACACCCGTGTGATTATGAATGATTGCCTTGCATGCTTCAGACCCGTAAATTAGCACCAAAGCTGCCTCCATCGTCAAATTAACAATCCTGTAAATCTCCCTCCTTTTGGATTCTTCCAAATGCTGACTTTCTGTCAATGAGTGATGTAAAACGGGCAGAGATACAACATTGTGGATACCTAGTTACTTTTCCATTTTGGTGTGTCAGACTTACACTCAAAGATTGAATTGACTCACACGGAAAATGCAGGCTGATGACTGTAAATAAGACAGCATTGACTAAAAAGAGCGAACCAATAAAACTACCATGGGAAGGTTTATATACCAAATGATTGATTTTGGTCCAGTTTAAATACATGACTGTGTCCATGATATACAACCTTGAGATCATTTAGTATCTTCTTGAGTAAACTTCCATGTGCTGTACTGTAGGGCAAGATTGGTCAGGGACTAAATGCGTATTTTTTCTGTAAGAGATTGCCATCGATGTGTTTAAAGCTCAGTATCGATAGTGAGGTAAAGGTTCGATGAGTGATTGAATGAGTTTGAGTGTGTGCTTTGATTCTACACATTTATATTATGTGACTTGTGATGTAGTAACCTTTAAAGTCTATTCATATGCAAACAAGAAACCACTTTCCCGAATGGAATTTAATGTCTGTTTATTCCTGACATTTAGGATGATGTAAACTGGGTATGCAGTGGCAATATAACATTCCACATATGAATCTTTACGTTTGATTATACAGCATAAGAATTAAAACTTCAAAAATGAAGTTATCAGAAGAGTCTTGCCACTGGAGCCAACAGAAATTCACTCAAGTCCCATGGCAAGACCAGCAAGACAAAACTGAGAGATGAACCAAAACCGTATATGCCACAAAGGAAACCACATTGATGCTCTGGCCAGGAAAGCATACCAGTGCCTCTAAACTAAACTAAGGTTTTCAGGAGAGAGTTTGATTTAGCTCCTAGGGCTAAGGGAATCAAGGGATATGGGGAAAAAGCCAGAATGGGGTACTGATTTTGGATGATCAGCCATGATCATATTGAATGGCGGTGCTGGCTCAAAGAGCCGAATGGGCTACTCCTGCACCTATTTTCTATGTTTCTAAAGTTGTTGGAAATGAAGGAGAAAAAGAGAGATTTTTATGTTATATAATGCCTTTCAAAAGTTAAGGCATCGTCAAATGTGAATAACAGCAATTGAGAAATTAAAGATTATAAATCTGAAGAAAGGAACCAAGACAAGAGGACAAAATCTCTGCCAGGAAGCTGACCCAATGGCTTGTGATGTACAATCCCTATTGTAATGCGGAAAATACAATGGCCAATTTCCTCACAGAAAGTTCTCATGGGCACATAATGATAATGACCTAATAATCTGCAGGGATTATTTTGACTGAGGGCTAAATATTGCAAGGAACCAAAGAGTTTGAGGTGTCATGGAACCGTTGGCAGCTACCTGACTCGAGAGCCTACTCACGTACTCCTTCAGTCAACCTGACAGACTATGCTCACAAAAGGAGGAGGATCTACTGTAAGATTCACTTGAATTTGTTCAAAATATAGTGGGGTTAAGGCTGTTACTGTGAAGGTGTCCCTAAACTGTATCAATGTAATCCACTTAGGAATCATAGAATCATACAGCATGGAAACAATGGGCCAACTTGTCTGTACCGAGCAGGATGCCCCATCTAAACTAGTCCCACCTGCCCAAGTTTTGGTCCATATCCCTTTAAACCTTCCCTATCCATGGAACTGTCCAAGTGTCTTTTAAATGCTGTTATAGTATCTGTCACAACTACCTCCTCTGGCAGCTAGTCCCATATACCCACCATCCTCTGATTGAAGAGCTTGCTCCTCAAGTTCATATTAAGTCTTAAGTCTGAAGAAGGGTCCCGAACCAAAACATCACCCATCCTTTTTCTCCAGAGATGTCTATCTTTCCATTTAAATCTTGTCCCTCTCACCATTAACATATGACCTCTTGTCTTTAATTCCACTACACCGGGTAAAAGACTGTGCATTAACCCTGTGGTAGGAAAACCTGCAGAACCTCTGCTCCTCGGGCATTTGCACATAAATCCATTTGCAATGCCTTCCATCATTGCCCGGGGTATGTTTGGAGTGGAATTGGACACTAATATGTAAGCCACTCTCTGGGTTGCCCTTAACATGGTGAGGAATCAGATTGAGAGAACTTGGAAGCAGGGCTTCAAGGTTTCTTTCTGCCATTAGCCTTATGCCCATATACTGTATACTCTGAAAGCAGTGACTCAAACTGTCTGGTTTCTCTGGAGAGGAAGCGGCCATGTTATGAACACCAAATGCAGGGACTGGAATGGAAGAAGTGCAAGTGAATTGTTGCTGCCCCCTGGGAGGACTGTTTAGGTCCCTGGATGGTGGCAAGAGTGGAGTTGAAAGGTGAGAAAAGTCAGAGGAGTAGAGGGACTCTGGTTGTCCTACCCTAAATGATATTCTACATGGATTGCAGATACAGCTATGGACTCCTCCACAGTATGTTAACGTGAACATAGAAAATAGGTGCAGGAGACAGGGGGCGCTGTATGATGGCTGCCTCGCCAACGGTCTGTCTCGTCTTTTTCCTTCTTTGTGTTTTTAGTTTGTTGTAAAATGTATGTTTTAGTTTATCTTTAGTTTTGTATTATGTGGGGGGAGGTGGGGGGGTGGGGGAAACTTTTAAAATCTCTTTCCACAATGGAGATGCGACTTTTCCATATCGTATTTCCATCTGCACTGTGGCCTACCATCGTGCAGCTGGTGGCCTCTTGCTGGGACTTTGGGAGCTCCAACCGCAGGAACCTGCGGACTTAACATCTCGGAGCTGGCGATCCCTTTGCCAGGGGTTGACCTCGGAGATCTAACTGCGGGAGCCTGCGGACTTTAACATTGTAGAGCTTGCGATCCCTTTGTTAGGGACCGACTTTGGGAGCTCCTATCACCCCGATCGTGGGAGCTTCGATCGCCCCGACGTGGGAGCTTCGATTGCCCCGACTGCGGATAGTTCGACTCCCCCGACCACGGGGGAAAGGAGGAAAGAAGATAAGACTTTATTGCCTTCCATCACAGTGGGGAATGGGGAGGAGACGCTGTGGTGGATGTTTAAGTCAAATTTTTATGTAGTTGTGTGTCTTGGTGCTTTTTTGGTATGACTGTATGGCAAACCAATTTCTTCGTATGTTACAAAACATACTTGGCTTATAAATTCCGATTATTATGATTATGATTATGAGTAGGCCATTTAATATGATCATGGCTGATCATCTAAAATCAGTACCCTGTTCCTGCTTTCTCCCCATATCCCTTGATTCTGTTAACCCTAAGAGCTATATCGAACTCTCTCTTGAAAACATCCAGTGAATTGGCCTTCACTGCCTTCTGTGGCAGAGAATTCCAAAGATTCACAACTCCCTGGGTGAGAAAGTTTTTCCTTTTAATAATCTTATGGAATGGGCCTCTAGCAACAGGAGAATAGCCAGAGTTGGCACTTCTTGGGTTGCTGATCCCAATGTGACATCTAGAAACAGGTGCTTGAGAAAGTGACCTGGACAAGTTAGCTGCAGAGTAGCAATGCATAATTGGTGGGTGTACCTTCCAATGAACCTTTAGACTCATTGATGCCTAGTGGCTACCTTGTCACTCCCAGTTGATGGCAAAAAAGCTGCTTTGATGCATGGCATTGATATAGCATTGCAAGTCTGTACACCTACTTAACATTCATAAAGCACAGCTGTGCAGTAGATATGAAGTGCTATATTCTGCTGTGGTTCAGTGAGGAACAAACAGCTGGGTATTAATCCTGCTGAACCATTATCCCGCTTAACACATTATGTAGAGATAAATGACTGTAACTGCCAACATCTTCTTCATACTCCTGCACAGAGCAGTAAGAAACTGGCCCTCCTCTTGACTCTCAGTGCCAATCCTAATGGAAGGTGTGGGTAGACTTCCATGAGGCGTAGCACAGAACCTGATGACGCTGCTGCTTTACATTCAGTGCCAACGAGCTATGACTAAACCTGCTGATAAAGTGGGTGTAACCAAACCATCTCTTTTAGTTTAGTTTAGTTTAGAGATACAGCAAGGAAACAGGCCCTCCGGCTCACACCAACCAGCGATCCCCATACACTAACACTGCCCTACATACTAAAGACAATTTACAATTTTACCACAGCAAATTAACCTACAAACCTGTACGTCTTTGGCTGGAGCACCTGGAGAAAGCCCATGTGGTCATAGGGACAACATTAAAAACTCCGTACAGACAGCATCCATAGTCAGGATCGAACTAGAGACCGCTGTGCCACCGTGCAGCCCGTCGTACATCTATTGTGTTATCTTATATCCTTGGCAGTGCTTTTCTCTCTCAAGTTCATTTAATCACTGACATCTAGCGAAGTGTCAAACCAATGAGTGGTACCAGTTAAAGCTGGGCTGCAGTGTTTAAACTCAACTGCTCCACGCAAGTGAGAGGTTCTTTGCTTGGAGCCGATGCTGACATTTATTTCACCAGTGACATTGAATCATGGACCCAAGGTTCATGGATGAGGTTAAATGGAGGATAGATGATCTTTTCCTTTTCGATTCCAGGAGACCCTCCTGACACCCGGAATGAAGGAAGTGATAACAGATAGCCTTGGAGGTGAATACCAGGAGCCAAGCCCTGAAGGAATACAGATCCTGATAGATACAAAATGCTGGAGGAACTCAGCAGGACAGGAGCATCTCTGGATAGAAAGAATGGTATCCACCAGATGCTGCCTGTCCCGCTGAGTTACTCCAGCGTTTTGTGCCTATCTTTGGTGTAAACCAGGATCCGCAGTTCCTTCCGGAATACATATCACGTATCTATACACAGTGGATGGCTCGATTGTAATCACGTATTGTCCTTCCACTGACTGGTTAGCGCGCAACAAAAGCTTTTCACTGTTCCTCACTATTCTTCATGTCCTGCTCCTTGGTGAATATAGATGCAAAGTACTCATTTAGTGTCTCATCTAGATCCTCTGTCTACAGACATAAATGTTGTCCTTTACTCTGTCGTTGTCCTGCCTTCTCCTTAGTTACCCTTTTGTTTTTGCTCCCGATGCATGCCCAGCATAATTGGTAGGGACTGTTGACCTTGTCACGGTGGCCAGAAAGCTATCATCACAACCATTAATGCAGAAGGGACCGTGGATGCTGGAATTTTGTGTGAAAACAAACTTGAATTCCTCCAGCAGTTTGTTTTTTACTACAACCATTAAACCTGGTCTGCTGAGCAACGTTTTTCGAGAATGGTTGAAACAGCAGAATTAATTTTCCTGCACACCAATGTTGTATTTTATGAGAATCTTTCATTGCATACATACTGCACACATGTTCCTTGGTTATGTCTCAAGGTCATTAGCCAGAAAGCCCTTGTTGCTCAATAGTCTTTGGTGTATTTTACCTAAATGCTGCTGGAACAGTAGAGTGTCAGAGGCACAGTGACTGCAGACGGGAGAATGGGTGCCAAATTCTGCTCATTGTGAGATATTGTGTGGAGCTCAGAATGCCTAGTGTCCTTGCACAGAATCTGCTCGGAGTGCAACACTAACATTAATCATTTTGCAATCTACATTTGACTGCTAACGTGGAAAGCATGCTTATACATCAGTGTGGGAGTTGGCTGCAAGACCAGGGTTATACGCTTTGTGATCGCATGCTTTGAAGGTAAGTTAAAAGGCCCAGCCGTACCCAATCTGCCATCATTAACTCTCCCACTGAAGACAGATCCTTACCAATCCTTGCCAATGTATCAAATATCTCCTTGTTCAATGGGAGACCTTTTGTTCAGTGGCAATAGGTGGTGCAGCTGCCCTGATCGTATTGACAGTTCTTCCTATTATGATGCCTGATTAACCACTGCCGATTCTCATACCAGAACAACATTGAAGTGTTATTTTTATAACACTTTTCATAACATTGAAATGTTATGTTGGGTCTTTATGGGCTCCTCCTTTTCTTGGTACCTCTTCCTCAGCCAACAATGGGCCTTTATGGACTCCACCCTTCCTTGGTCATCTGTTGCCGGCCCTGATTTGTTCTGGCTTTTTCCCACCTCCAGTTCCCCTCCCTCTACTTACAGTCTGAAGAAGCGTTCCGACACAAAATGCCACTCATCATTTTTCTCCAGAGATGCTGCCTGACCTGCTGAATTACTCCAGCACTTTTAGTCGATTGAAATGTTATAGATCTGGCTTTGGACAGGATGGGAATGTGATGAACACAAAACCACTACTAATAGGCTGAATATCATATCATATCATATATATACAGCCGGAAACAGGCCTTTTCGGCCCTCCAAGTCCGTGCCGCCCAGTGATCCCCGTACATTAACACTATCCTACACCCACTAGGGACAATTTTTTACATTTTACCCAGCCAATTAACCTACATACCTGTACGTCTTTGGAGTGTGGGAGGAAACCGAAGATCTCGGAGTAAACCCACGCAGGTCACGGGGAGAACGTACAAACTCCTTACAGTGCAGCACCCGTAGTCAGGATCGAACCTGAGTCTCCGGCGCTGCATTCGCTGTAAAGCAGCAACTCTACCGCTGCGCTACCGTGCCGCCCTATATGGGGAGAATATGGGGAGAATATGTTTTCTCTGATTAGGGTATCAAAAATGAGAGGTTAAACTGTCAGGTTAACAGGAATAGAGAGTTAGGATTGACATGAAAATAATTTATTTACTTAGGTCGTGGTCCAGCTGTGGACTTTGCTTGCCCAGAGGTCTACAGAGGGCAAGTAGCTGAATAATGTTCAAGAGGCATGGGGAGAGAGGAACAACATTGTACAGAGATAATTCTATGGAATGGTGGAATGTGATTTCAGGATTTCACACGGTTGCTGCCAAGATAAGTAATAATAATAATAATAATAATAATAATAATACATTTAATTTATATAGCGCTTTTCAGGAAACTCAAAGATGCTTTACAGAGCAAACAAGACATAAAAACAAACAAACAAACAAAAGATTTGTCCAGACGAATAATTATATTTAATCATACCTATAGTCCAAATATGCATAAGCAACCTGCAGTCTAATCCAAATTTGGAGATATTTATAATCTGTGCCTATTAGTTACTGCTATCTTACTTAATATGCAACGTGACATCCAATTGAAGCTGCTCAATAGGGCTAACAATGTTCGTAATTGATAAATAAATCTATCATTACAAGTGTATCATTTCAAACTGGGCTTTGACAGTGAACTAATTACATTGAGACTTTCAGAGACAATTTAAAAAATAAACCTAGATACTTCTCAGTAACCTGTAGCACTGACTGGATGTGTCTCTTGTCTAGTTCTGCTTTCAATGTCTTATGCAGCAATGATAACTAGAAAACAGATAATTGAGAATATTTGCACCATATCCCTGAAAAAAAAGTAGTCATGGAGTCTCACAGCACAGAAACAGGCCTTTGGTCCAACATGTTCATGCTAACTAAAATGACCCATCTAAGCTAGTTCCATTTGTTCGTGTTTGTCTCAGATCCTTCTTAACTTTTCCTATTCATGCACTTGTCCAGGTGTTTTTGAAATACTGTTATATTATCTGCCACAACTGCCTCCTTTGACTGCTCGTTCCATATACCCACTACCCTCTGAGTGAAGTATTAGTAGTATTGCTTGGTATGCAAGGAAAATATATGTTTTGATAGTTAAAATATTACAGGTGGTGGCGTAAAAACAAAATTTGTTCAACAAGTCATGTGGCATCTGTGATGATAAGAACAGAGTTCTTATGCGGCATTTCAACAATCTTATTAAAGATCATAAAGCTAGAATATAAACTCTATTTCTAACTCTTCACTAGTGCTGAGTGACCTGCTGAATGTGTCAAATATTTTTGTTTTTTTATTATAAATCTGAAAGTTTAGCTACAAATTATTCTACAAAACCTGATCTAAAACTGACATTGTTGTGATCAATCTTACAAAATAATGTGTTAAAACTTCAAATTTTCTATTCGGCTTTCAGTGAACCATTTTCAAACAAGGAAACAAAGAAATCACTTTTTGAAATTGTAACAAAAGAAGTGTTGATAGGGCATATTCCAAAATAAATAATACAAAGCTAAGGTTGCCAAAAGGCGTTGACTAGAAACAAGCCTACATTTTTTCAGCTGTGATTCACCTCCATTTTACTTGCTCATTTGAACGCTGGTTTTAAAAGGGTGGCATTTTCTTTGTCAATTATGCCAAGCATTTTTCAATTTTAATTATAGGATAAAATAACATATACCACATCAAAATACTTTTAACACATCTTTGATATAGACCTTAGTCATCTCCCTCTTTATTTTCACATGATAAAATGAAAGCAATATAAATGCCGTTGTTATAAATGCAATGACAGAAGGCTGAAGCAATAAAGTATAACCATAATAGTAGGACTAGCAGCTCAGTCGCTGTTATACCTCAGTAGCATTAGCAATATCATTGCATGCACCTCCATGACATTCAAAGAACCATTCTCACCACATCATGAGATCCATACTCAACACCATCTATCACCACATGCCACAAGGTTGAATATGGAACTTATGATGTCAATCTGCAGATTAACATCATGAGATCCATACTCTTGGCCTCCTATGGGAACTCACGCTTTTTTAATACTTTCTAGTCTGCAGCTCCATTTCATCCTCCTCCTGATTTAGCACTTCAACCAAAAACATTATTTTTATTTTCAGGAGGGAAGGATTGCAAAATATCTAAATAATATAGATACCAAAGTTACATTGCTTTTTCAATATAAATGCAGAATAAATCCACAAAACGCGTTCCAATAGTATGTGCATGTAAATGTTCAGTGAATCAAAATAGAATGTTATAATTATTAGATATTTTTATGATCGGCTATGAGAAATTATGAACCAAATTTAGAGCACATCGAATTGTCCTTGACATTAATAGATTTCGTTTTGTAGATTAATGGCATGATAGTGTTGATACAAATGTGATGTAAGGATTGGGAATGGAATTACATGTAATGAGATAAACATTTTTATCTCTTCTGGCTCACCGTTCTGGTCATAAAGTCATTAGGGATAGTAGAATTAGGCCATTTGGCTCAAAGTCTACTCTGCCATTTAATCTTGGCTGATTCATCTCTCCCTCCTAATCCCATTCTCTTATCTTCTCCCCATAACCTCTGACACCTGTACTAATTAAGAATCTATTTATTTCTGCCTTAAAAATATTCACTGTCTTGGCCTCCACAGCCTTCTGTGGCAAAGAATTCTACAGATTCACCAACCTCTGACTAAATAAATCTCTCCTTATCTCCTTCCTAAAAGAACGCCATTTAATTCCGAGGCTATGACTTCTAGTCCTAGACTCTCCCACTAGTGCAAACATCCTCTCCACATCCACCCTATCCAAGCCATTCACTATTCTGCATGTTTCAATTAGGTCCTCCTCATTCTTCTAAACTGGTAAGGAAAAAATATTATATATTCTTTCAATGATAATGCCTAAAGACCAGTGGTTCAGCTACTCTATGCCTGAGAAAATTGGTCAATGAAGCACAGAACTTTGAAAGGGCATCAAGCAAAGTGGTTAGTTCCAATGTGCATATTATGTGGGTCTAAGATCAGTTTCAGATGTGCATTCTGGATCACTGCAAGACAACCTAAACAGTTGTATCTTAGTACAGATGAAAGTGTCACAAGTGAATTTCTAGGACACAGCGTTACACAAACATTTGACTATAATAAACCAACACTGATACCACTCAGCACATACTCAAAGGGAACTCATAAGGCAAGAGCTTCCACCCAGCGCAGTTTGCTGGAAGTCTTGATGAAAACACTTTATTCCCAATAACTGGTGGCTCCGATCACAGCAAGTAGCACTTGCATTACTCATTTGTATTTTGAATGTTAACTCACCTTAGTCAACTTATGGGATTTTAGTTCTCCAACAGATGTTGGAGTCCATACAGTCCATTTTTACACAAACCTCCCCTGTCTTTGTCAAACACTGAAGTCCAATGTTGTGGCTTGCACTGAAATGAGCCAAAGAATTGTAGCTTGTACCTTATTCCATATTGAGTTGGAGAGTCGAGCTGCTCTGCAGGGATCCTTCCACAATAATAAGGACTGTGCCCCTTCAGCAACCTTTTAGGAAGAAAAACTTCCAGTTCAGCCAAACACAAAAGCCAAGCTCATCACAGGTATTGACCTTCCCATCACGGAAGGGATTTACAAGAGTCACTGCCCCAAAAAAAGCAGCCAGCATCATCAGAGACCCACACCACCCTGGCCACAGTCTCATTTCACTCTTGTCATCTGGAATGTCCAACTGCAATGTCCAGGTTCAGGAGCAGTTCTTCCCCACAATCGTCAGGCTACCTCCTGCAACCTCCCCATAGGCTCCAAACTATATAGACTTGGGGGCATTGTGTTTGATCTTGCACTATTATTATTTATTTATTTGTCTGTTTTTTTAAAAGATATATACTGAACTATTTTTGTTGTTTATTATAGGTTTACAGAGTACTAGGTTTACATACCTATTGTGCTGCTGCGTAAGAATGTAATTGTTCCGGTTCGGGATACATGATAATAAAACACTCTTGACTCTTGACATTCAAACTATTTCAACAACAGGATCTATGTGACTTAATCGGAGCTTTTGTATTGAATAATGAAAAGGCTCATAACAAAATTACAGGAAACAAAAGTAATTAAAAAAAGATATATATATTAAAGAAGCCAATCTTGGTGTAAAATCTTGCTCTGGCTAGTAACATGGTAATTAACTCCAATAGAATGTATTCAAGTTCCAATGTGACCTTGTGCTACTGCAGGAAATGCAGTAACTAGTTGTCTAAATACAACAAAACAACACATAATGTGTAGGAAAGAACTGCAGATGCTGGTTTAAACTGAAGATAGACACAAAATGCTGGAGTAACTCAGCGGGACAGGCGGCATCTCTGGAGAGAAGGAATGGGTGACATTTTGGGATGTGACCATGTACTGTTACCCAAGGTGTTTTCAATGTCAGTTTCTTGGCTCATCTAATAGAGCAAGGGATCATAATGGAATACTGTGCCCAGAGGAGCTGGCACATGTCCATTCCTGTGTGTGTCTGGAATATGACTGTTGACGTGCAAGTGGATCTCATTGTTAAGCTGAATCCTTTTTATCTCTGCATACAGAAAAATTGAATAGCCTGATATAGAAACTGTGAGGAAATTGGACGATGAGGCTTATCACCGATTTCTCACCCCAGCTCAATGCCTGGCTGACGTTCTGCCCTGGTAGTCAATCGTTGCATATCTTACATGTTGACGCTAGTTAAGTTCACTGACTGAACTTAAGACTTTCCTGTTATTTTTGTGCTAATACAACAGCAGATGATGTATTTATCCATTGTTACAACTAAAAAGTCACTTGTTTAGTTTAATGTAGTTTAGATATAGTGTGGAAACAGGCCCTTCGGCCCACCGGGTCTGTGCTGTCCAGCGATCCCCTCACACTAACTCTATCCTACACACACAGCCACACACACACGAGGAGCCATTTACAATTTTATCAAGCCAATTAACCTACAAACCTGTATGTCTTTGGATTGTGGGAGGAAACCGGAGCACCCGAAGAAAACCCACGTGGTCATGGGGAGAACACACCAACTCCCTACGGACAAGTACCCCTGGTCAGGATCGAACCTGGGTCTTTGGCGCTGGAAGGCAGCAAGTCTACTGCTGCGCCACCCTGTCTCCAAACAGTTGATCCAAATCAAGATCTCTCTGAGTCAAATGATCCACGGCTTTCTTTTATCCTTCGGCACATGACAACAAATACCTCCTACCTGCTGTCACTGCTCTGCAATCATATCCAGTCGTCTTCTCTGAACTCCCATTACTTTCACTCAATCCCCTTATTCTTAGCCTTTCCCCAACCTATTTCCTCTTCCTCCCTTTGCTGTCTGTCCCCAAGCCTCCTCCCGCCCATTGGACAATGCTTCACGTGCACTAATAAAGTTTTGCATAACTTATTAATGTTTGCCTAACTAAGTATGCAACCAAGTACTTGTTTATCCACCATATTTAAGTATAGTAAACCCTCATTATAATGGACCACAGAGAGGGGTGGGAGGGAGGGGGCTATTGACAGCTACCGTTATTAACGATTGTCCGCTATAACTAAGTAATGTACAGGAAGAGTCCAGACCCGAAAAATCTCCCATCCTTTTCCTCCAGAGATGCTGCCTGACACACTAAGTTACTCCAGCACCTTTTGTCTAACTTTGGTATAAATTAGCATCTGAAGTTCTTTGTTTATACAAGGTATTACCATTGCATACGTAGTAGAAATAAACACGTGAATGATGAATCATGCCTAGTGTTAATATTTGATAGTCTATCCTATTAATAGGAGTTAAGTCAGTATCCCGTGAAATAGGTCATGCTGCATTTAATCTGAAGACCTCCAAAAATCACTTAGTAAGAGTCGTTTCAATTTAAATATATTTGGAAGCACATATTAAGTTAGAAAAGTACCTCACTGAGATCCATTATAGTTGTTATGGCAATGCTCTAAATTACCGAGGCAAATAGACTTGTGTTTCGTTAAGCCATTTAACATTATACTGGATTTTAATCACCAGAGACAGCATGAACTAAAAAAAAGGAAGAAGTCAAATTACTTTCGACGACAAGCATGCTTTTGAAATGTAATTGACTTGCTAATAGTATACAATTCATGGCTATCGCTCAGTAGTTTAAGGTAGCTGTTCACCCAAGGTTTAAATTGATGGATTTTTACCCAGAAATTGAATCTCCATGTGCCATTTTATCATGCATTACTTGACTCATTTTCAATGAACGTTAGAAGGGGAAGGAAAAGCAAGGATGTCTTAATTGAGACATCTTCTTCAGACTGAGTCAGGGGAGAGGGAAACTAGAAGTATGAAAAGGTACAGAACAAATCAGAGCCAGCACCGATGACCAAGGAAAGGTGGAACCCACAAAGGTCCATTGTTGGCTGTGAAATAGGTGATATGGAGGGACACGAACAGTGAAACTAGCAGAACGACTGTGGGGGAGGGACGGAGAGAGAGAGAATGCAAGGGTTACATCTATATACTAATACTCTGGTTTGTTTGTTTGTTTGTTCCTGAACTACAGCCAAAACCGTACACGATAGTGCGAAAATTGTAAGCCCACCTTACTCACCATCATCCCTTTGGTGCTAATGGAAGAAGTTTCATTGAAATCAGTGTTATATTTTTAAAGTTATTCACATTTTAAAGTTTAAATCTATCTCCTAGGGAGGGGGAGGGGTGGAGGGAGGAGGAGGGAGGATGAGGGGGATGGAATGGGGGGGAGGGGAAGAGAGGAGGGGGAAGGATGGGAGGGGGAGGGGAGATGGAGGGGGAGGGGGGAGGGAAGAGGAGGGAGGGGGAGGTGGGAGAGGGGGGAGAGGGGAGGGGAGAGGGGGAGGAGGGGGGAGGGAGGAGGGGGGGAGGGAGGAGGGGGGAGGGAAGGGGAGGAGGGAAGGGGGGAGGGGGGAAGGGGGAGGGGGGGAGGGAGGGGGAGGAGGGAGGGGGGAGGAGAGGGTGCTGCACCAAGGCAGGAGAGGTTTGGGCCCAACGGGACCACTTGGTCTAGTGGTTTTATAATGCTGTTACAATGTAGAGTCATTAATTAGACTTTAGACCTTAGAGATGCAGCGTGGAAACAGGCCTTTCAGACCAATGAGTCCACTCTAACCAGCGATCACCCATACACTAGCACGATCCTACACACTTTGGACAATATACAATTTTTTCCAAAGCCGATTAACCTACAAACCTTTATGTCTTTGGAGTATGGGAGGAAACCAGAGCACACGGAAAAAAATCATGTGATCACGGGGAGAACCGACAAACTCCATATGGACACACCCATAATCAGGATCGAACCAAGATCTCTGGTACTGTAAGGCAGCAGCTCTACTACCATGCCATTGTGCTGCAACTCAATTGGGAGGCATCAAGATAAAACATGTTTTGCATTAAAGAAATACATAGAAAGTTTTCTACATTCATTATTTCATATTTCATTTGGGGTTATTTATTATTGTAGGGGCAATCATAATAATTCAGTTAAGATTGGCATAACGATAGCGTCAATGAGGAACTAGAAATATTAGGAATAGTTTTTGGTTATATATGCATAAAACAAATATGCTGTAGATATATAATAGCAAAGGTAACTTGAAAGTAACTACTTATAAATACAGTGACAGAAAAGAGGAAAGATTTGAAGGAGAAGACAGTGAGGATTATGATCAAATATGTTATCGTGAAAAATAAAGAGAAACTCATAAATAACCATCCTGAATGTCAAGGACAGAAATAGGAAACCTAGAACAGATACCAGAAACTCAATTGTATGGAAGTTTGTAGAAGTAAGTTAATGTGTAGAAGTAAGTTAATAAAATAAATTAAGAAGGTAAAAGGGAGCATTAAAAATTATTGGGAGGCAAAACTAAGAAAGTCACTCTTTGCATGGATATATAAATGAAGAATAAGGAAGTGTAGGACTGGATATGATCTAGGTACGCAGGTGAATTGCATATCTATTATTTTGTCTTGTTGAATCACTCCAAATGAATTATATCCAAGACCAGTGGATGAAATTCCCACTTTTCTGACCAATTGACCAGGTGGAGTATATATTCCTGCAGTCTATATTTCATCTTTTGGGGCTATTTTTAGTATCAGTGAATGACTGGGGTCTGAAGCTCATTATCTCAGTCTCCAGGAGTTAAAAAGCTCCAAGTTTTCTTTAAAATTTCTTGATTAGTATAGGTGTCAGAGGTTATGGGGAGAAGGTAGGAGAATGGGGTTCGGAGGGAGAGATAGATCAGCCATGATTGAATGGCAGAGTAGACTTGATGGGCCGAATGGCCTAATTCTCCTCCTATTCCTTATGACCTTATGAAAATGTACCTGGAAGTGTATTTGAAGTTCTTTCGCCTGCAAACCAAGGCTATCGAGTGGCATTAGCCTAAATAGCTTTTTTTTCCCCAACATAAACATGACGGGCCAAGTGGCCTCTTTCTGTCAATAAATTTTAATCTTCATGGGATTTAATTATAAATATGATAGACTATATCAACAAATATAGCAAAGCACTGAGCAATCATGTGCTTCTTAATCATACATTCCCATTGGGAAACCAGTGCCAAGATTCTCAAGTGCCTATGCATAATTCTTTGTTTACAACTGAGGCAAACAAAACCTTACAAATACTTATGTCTTATTGCTGATCCATGGGGAATCTGTGGCTGTCATCAAAACAACACGTTATCACATCTCAGGCTTACTACAGCGTCAATCAGTTAAGTCTCATTACTTACGAATTCTGTTGGAAGGTATAGTAATGTGTCTGGATGTGTAGGATGGAACTGCAGATGTTGGTTTAAACTGAAGATAAGACACAAAAAGCGGGAGTAACTCAGCGGCTCATGCAGCATCTCTGGCGAAAAGAAATAGGTGACGTTTCGGGTCGAGGCCCTTCTTCAGTCTGAAGAAGGGTCTCGAACCGAAACATCACCTACTCCTAGCAATGTGTCTATTGGGCAAGAACGGGATACAACTGGTACACTCGAGATATTCACAGTTCAGTGGAACTGCAACCAATGGATATAACTGGAGGGGAAAGCTATGGCTTTACATTTAGAAAATAATGGCAAATGAATTGCATCCCAGTTAATTAATTTTTATGCAGGAGATTTTTAATTAAGATTACAAATAAATTAATTTCGTTCGGTAAAACGAATGACAATAAAAGCTATTCTGTATTCTGTAAAATATACCACAGATGCAAATAATGATCAATGAAGTTAGTGAGACAATAGACAATAGGTGCAGGAGTAGGCCATTCGGCCCTTTGAGCCAGCACCGCCATTCAATATGATCATGGCTGAGGTTAGTCTACTTCACCATTCATGGGTTTCATTCCGTTTTAATTCTTGGCCACTGCTGGAAATGGATGTTGACAGCTAAATTAGACTGTTATTTTTTAATGAAAAATGAGATTCAAAGTTCCTGTGGTAATAACGTTTTTTTACATCAATATGTACCATTTTTATAGCTCCCTTTAAAATCAAAACTATTCATTTATGTCAATTCTGATGTATATTTTGACAGTGCTCAATAGATAGACCATTGTCTCAGATTATAGTAAGATTGTACAAAGTTGAAAGGTTCTGTTGTTCAGATGGGCGATGCTAATGGGGCATGAAAATGAACACAACTCGGGAATAAGTATCGTCACTCTTCTTCATTCTTGATTAGATGACGACGCAATTTAAGGACAGGAAATTCCTGCAGCAAGTAAATCTTAAAATGAGGAGGAAGGTTTGTTTCCACAAGTTTAAATATAGGTTGCGTTGTTATGTTTGAATATTAATTCAAAGGCCAAACTTTACTGACAAAGACCTACTTAACAGAGAATTTCCTTTCCTAATTTACATAATTATTTCTCAACAAATGCTCAAACTAGTTAAAGTACATTTTCCATTAATCAAGTGTGCTTCATGTGATTCTTTTCCCCCTAGGCCACAGTACATAACTACATTGTAATAGTTCAACAACACCTATTAGCAGTTAAATACTTCGGTTCAACTATGGTCATGACTCAAATGGGGGCATTTAGTTTGTTGTTAGGCATCCTCTATCCTGACAGCACTCCTTCCATATCCAGTGGCCAGTTTAAGATCTATTCCTTATTTTTCCTTGGATAGTTTGAAATAGAATATTTGAGGCCAGTCTTGCTCCATTGCACAAGTCATCTACTGTCCATCTGATGATACAGAAAATTACCAGGTAATCAGAATCATAGAGCTGTACAGCATGGAAATAGACCCTTCTGCCCACCTTGTCCATGCCGACCAAGTTAACATATTAAGCTAGTCCCATTTGTCTGCATTTGACCCTAATCCCTCTATCCATTTATCTTTCCAGATTTCTTATAAAAGTGATAATTGTCCCTAGTGTGGGACGTTGCATCCACGTTTAGTTAGAAATACAGCGCAGAAACAGGCCCTTCGGCCCACCAAGCCAGCACCAACTAACAATCCCTGCACACTAACACTATCCCACACACACTAGGGACAATTTACACTCACACCAAGTGAATTAACCTACAAACCTGTACGTCTTTGGAGTGTGGGAGGAAACCGAGGATCTCGGAGAAAACCCACGTGGTCACAGGGAGAATGTACAAACTCCGTACAGACAGCACCCGTAGTCGGGATCGAACCTGGATCTCCGGCACTGCAAGGCAGCAACTCTACCGCTGCACCACCATGCTGCCCTGTAGCTTCTACAGCTTCCTCTGGCAGCTCATCCCAGATACAGACTATCCTCTGTGTGAACAAGTTGCCCTTGAAAGTCCCTCTTTAATATTGTTTCTTTCACTTTAAGCCTTTGCCACTAGTTTTTGAATCCTCTATCCTGGGACAAAGACTGTGAGCGTCACCTTATTCATATCCCTCATAATCTTCTACACCTTAATAAGGTCACCCTCCAGCCTCCAATGGTCTGAAGAAAAAAACCCAGCCCATCCAGCCTCTCCCTACAACTCAAACCCACAAGCCCAGGTAATATCCAGGTGAATTTATTTTGCGATCTTTTCAACTTAATAACAGCTTATGGGGTGGCCAGAACTGCACACAATACTCTATGTGTAAGTGGTTGAATTGTACAGCTGCATCATGATGTCCCAATTTTTGCACTCAGTACCTTTCCCAATGGAGGCAAGCGTACCAATGCCTTCTCCACCACACTGACCACCTGAATAGCCATTTATATGGAACCATGCACCTGTACTCCCAGGTCTTTCTGTTGTCCAGGGCTTTGCCATTTACTGTGGCCTGCCCTAGTTTTACAGATCAAAATGCAAATTTACCAAAATTGTTCATTATAATGTCATCCAAATCGTTAATGTATATAATGAACTGCAACCATCCCAACATCAATCCCTGCAGCATTCCACTGGTCACCGGCCTCCAATCAGAAAAGAACCCTCCACAACTACCTTTTGAATCCTTCCTTTGAGTCAATTTTGAATACATTTGACAAACTCACCATGGATCCCATTTGATCTAACCTTCCAGACCAACCTCTTTGTGGGATCTTGTCAGAGGCCTTACTAAAGTCCATATAGATAATTTCCACCACCCAGACTTCATCAAGCCTCTTAGTGACCTGTTCAAAAAGCTCTATCAGATTTGTGAGACATGATTTCCCATGCACAAAGCAATCGCGCTTATCGCTAATCAGTGCCTATCCAAAAGTTGGTAGATCTTGTCCCCAAGAATCGCCTCCAATAACCTTCCCACCACTAACGTCAGTCTCACTGGTCTGTAGTTCTCTGGCTTGACTTGCTTCTTACAAAATCGTACAACATTGTCCATCCTCCAGTCTTCCAGAACTTCACCTGTGGATTATAGACTCACTAAACAGATTTTACTTATGTATCTTAAAAGCCGATTCAATCAGTTCTATCCACGGGGGTCACACACCACAATGCTTGGAAATTTAAGACTTTGACTTAGCAAAGTGGTAATCTTTAACCCTGACTCCAACTAGTTTAGAAGATGCAATGCTGAAATGAATACGATCAGAAATGTTGAATTTGTATTTGCAATTTATTCGAAATATCTATGTCATCATGTTCTCATAAAAATTAATAACAGGTTTTAATAATATCATAGTTTACAGTTTTCCATCACTTAACACATCCACCCTGCTCTGGTAAAGTCCATACAATGATTAAAGACAGTAAAACCGAGCATCCTTGCATTGGCCTGTGTCCGTTAACAAACTAAGACTCATGACAGCTGATATTTTATTTCATTTTTGGTCTTTGATGCAGAATCCAGCCCACTGATATTGATTATTTGAAAGATACAACCAGGAAACAGGCCCTTTAGGGCGGCACGGTGGCGCAGCACGGTGGCGCAGCGGTAGAGTTGCTGCCTTACAGCGAATGCAGTGCTGAAGACTCAGGTTCGATCCTGACTACGTGCACCGTCTGTACGGAGTTTGTACGTTCTCTCCGTGACCTGCGTGGGTTTTCTCCGAGATCTTCGGTTTCCTCCCACACTCCAAAGACGTACAGGTATGTAGGTTAATTGACTGGGTAAATGTAAAAATTGTCCCTAGTGTGTGTAGGATAGTGTTAATGTGCGGGGATCGCTGGGCGGCGCAGACTCGGTGGGCCGAAGGGCCTGTTTCCGCGCTGTATCTCTAAATCTAAATCTAAATCGTAGCTCATCAAGCCCACGCCGACCATCGATCTATCTGACCACACATTCATACTAGTTCTATGTTATTCCACTTTCACATCCATTTCCAACACACTTGGGACAATTTACAGAGGCCAATGAACCTGCAAGCCCGCATGTCCTGGGGATGTGGCAGGAAGCTAGCACACCTGGAGGAAAGCAATGGGGTCACAGGGACAATGTGCAATCTCCACACATCTTTAAAATAAGAAAAGTTATTCCAAAGTTTTAATTGTTCTGAGATTTCCACAGCTGCAAATCATATCCTTTATTTTCTTTTTTCCACCAACATACCTTCCTCAAAGTCACTCTTGTGATTCATGGAGACGTTAAAAATCAACACCTTTGCCTTCATTGTTCCATCAGTGGAACATTGCCACCACTGCTAAATTACCAGATTGATTTCCAGAGAAATGGGCTAACAATGCAGAAAGATAGATACACAAAGCTGGAGTAACTCAGGGGGACAGGCAGCATCTCTGGAGAGAAGGAATCGGTGACATTTTGGGTCGAGACCCTTCTTCAGACTGGTTAGGGATAAGGGAAACGAGAGATATAGACGGTGATGTGGAGAGATAAAGAACAATGAATGAAAGACAAGTTAAAAAGGAAAAATGATAAAGGAAACAGGCCATTGTAAGCTGTTTTTAGGGTGAAAATGAGAAGCTAGTGCGACTTGGGTGGGGGAGGGATAGAGAGAGAGGGAATGCCGGGGCTTCCTGAAGTGAGAGAAATCAATATTCATACCACTGGGCTGCAAGCTGCCCAAGCAAAATATGAGATGCTGTTCCTCCAATTTGCGTTTAGCCTCACTCTGACAATGGAGGAGACCGAGGACAGAAAGGTCTGTGTAGTAATGGGAAGGAGAATTAAAGTGTCCAGCAACCAGGAGATCAGGTTGGTTCACATGGGCTGAGCGAAGGTGTTCCATGAAACGATTGCCCAGTCTGCGTTTGGTCTCGCCGATGTATAAGAGTCCACATCTTGAACAATGGATACAGTAGATGAGGTTGGAGAAGGTGCAAGTGAACCTCTGCCTAACCTGAAAGGACTGTCGGGATCCCTGGACAGAATCGAGGGAGGAGGTATAGCGACAGGTGTTGCATCTTCTGTGGTTGTAGGGGAAGGTACTTGGGGAGGGGGTGGTTTGGGTGGGAAGGGATGAGTTAACCAGGGAGTTGCGGAGGGAATGGTCAGAAACCGAGGTACAATTCCCACCATGGAAATTGTGGAATTTACATTTATTAAAAATCTGGAATTCAATTTTAAAAAACTAGCCATTAGTAATGTGGCCCACAAATGTCCTCAGACGGTCATAAAAACTCATCTGGGTCGCTAATACTCTTCAGAAATCTGCTAACATAATACGTACTCTGGTCGATATGTGACTTCCAACCCACCAATGTGGTGTGCTCTTAAATGCTCTCCGAAATGAGCTGACAACCTACACAGATGCATTAAAACCGCTCTGTCAAAGCAGAGGAAGAATAAAACTGGACGGACTATCGAATATCAATCAAGCATTGCATTTGCTCCCAGCCCAGCTGACCTTGCAATGTCCTCCTTCTAAACATCTGGTGACTGCTGACTAAATTGATAGTGCTGACCCACAGGCTATTCAGCAGTAGTCTAACATAGCTGTGCTCATTGCATAATCCCTTATAGATAAAGTGTCATAATACCTTATAGATAATTATGATTCCACGGTATACCTTATTTCCACCAACGGATTAAACCCACCAGTGGTTTATGGGGAGGGTCAGTAACTCTAGGAGTCCTCAACATTGATTCAGTGCCTCATGATGTTTCTTGGTATCAGGAGAAGAGAAACTCCTCCCTCAGCTGAGGAAACTCCTCCCTCAACTCCTCCTTGTTCAAGAACACTTTGGACGAAGCCCTGAAAATAGCAAGGGTTCTTTCGATGTTTTTTAGATGGGGGCCTTCAATCTTCATCACCAAGATTACCTGGGCTGGCAGAATCCTGAAGGGCAGAACTGCCAGATTGTGTCTGCTCAGGTGGTGAGGGTACAAATCTACCTGGGGTGGATGCATCTGCCCATGACAATGTTGGTAGAAGTGATCACAACGCCGACTTTGTGGGGAAAAATACTCATCTTCACTCCAAGATCAACATCCATTTATTGACTGGCACTTAAATGATATGAAATGGGATAGAATCTGAAAAGATCCTGCAGGTCAGAACTGGACTTCCATGAGGTGCTATGAATCTTCATCAGTAGCAAAAATGCACATCACCACAATCTGTAACTCCGTGACCTGGCATGTCTCTCACACTACCATTTCTATCAAGCCAGGGATTTAACCATGGATCAAGGCGCGGGATAAAAAGGTATTCAGGAGAGCACCAGATGTACCTAACAATGAACTGCTAACCTGGCAACTAAATGCATAGTAATCAGCAAAAAAACATGCAATGGACAGGATTGGTTCATGGCCCAGAAGTCTGGCATACCCAGTTCAGGATGGTCATGAACAATTACATGGTCAATGGGAGGAGAAGGTTCCAAACTCATCTTCAATAAAATTGGGTGCCACAGGTGAATCTGGTATGTGAGTGCTAAAGGCAAGGCTGAAATATTTAGAACTGTGTTCAGTCAGATGCGTTGAGTGGATGATTCATCATAGCTTCCGCCAGAGATTCCCACCATTTCATACGGCAGATAGACACAAAAAGCTGGAGTAACTCAGCGGGACATACAGCATCTCTGGAGAGAAGGAATGGGTGACGTTTCGGGTCGAGTCCCTTCTTCAGACTTGTTAGAGATAAGGGAAACGAGAGATATAGACGGTGATGTGGGGAGATAATGATCAATGAATGAAAGAGATACAAAAAGGTGACGATGATAAAGGAAACAGGCCGTTGTAAGCTGTTGTAGGGTGAAAATGTGAAGCTAGAGAGAGGGAATGCCGGGGCTACCTGAAGTGAGAGAAATCAATATTCATACCACTGGGCTGCAAGTCACCCAATCGAAATATGGGATGCTGTTCCACCAATTTGCGTTTCACCTCACTCTGACAATGGAGGAGACCAAGGACCGAGAGGTCTATGTAGGAATGAGAAGGAGAATTAAAGTGTCCAGCAACCAGGAGATCAGGTTGGTTCACGTGGGCTGAGCAAAGGTGTTCCGTGAAATGATCGCCCAGTCTGCGTTTGGTTTCGCCGATGTATAAGAGTCCACATCTTGAACAACGGATACAGTAGATGAGGTTGGAGGAGATGCAAGTGAACCTCTGCCTAACCTGAAAGGACCCTCGGGGTCCCTGGACAGTCGAGGGAGAAGGTATCGCGACAGGTGTTGCATCTTCTGAAAGTACCTGGGAAGGGGGTGATTTGGGTGGGAAGGGATAAGTTAACATGGGAGTTGCAAAAGGAACGGTCTCTGCGGAAGGCGGAAAGGGGTGCAGATGGGAAAATGTGGCTGGTGGTGGGATCCCGTTAGAGGTGGCGGAAATTTCGGAGGATTGTGTTGTATAAACATTTCATAGAGCAGTTCTCAGTCAATCTAATTCATTCCATTTGGTTGAAACAATGGCCGAGAGCCCTCAGTGCAGTAAATAGTACGGAGCATTACAACACTCTGGTTGTAACACTGTTATCCTGCTCAGTCCTGCTCTCCAAAACTAGCCATGCAGGAGCTACAACACTGTCATCGGTCTGACAACATGTACATATCTCAAGTATGTCCTGTTCACAAAAATGAAGAAAAAAAATCCAAGCTAGTAATTAACTCGCCCGATCGGACAACTCTCAATCGTGAGCAAAGTGATGGAAATATCATCAATAAATTCTCACAAGCAGGAGTTGATCATCAATAACTTGTTCATTGGTGACCAGATTAGGTTTTAGTTTCATCAGGACTTGGTGAACTTGCAAACATGGACCAAAATCGTGAGAGTTATGGGCTTTGGAATGCAGGCTGCTTTTGGAGGTCTATCATCTCAGCCTCAGGATAGCAGAGTTGCTCAAAGCAAGCCCGACCATCTTCATTTGTGTCATCAATGACCTTCCTTCCATCATAACTTGAGAAATGGGCAGAGGTACCTGAACGTCTGGCCAAATCAGTAAACATTGATTCTACCAGAAATTCAGGCACTTCTGGCCAAATCAATGTTCTCTGATGATAAAATAATGTTCCAATTACATTTTCAATTCCTCAGCAAATGATACAGTGCAAGCTTGCTTGCAGCATCCGAAACCACACTCTGAAATGGGCTGATTACTGACATATAATACTTGTGCTGTAAGTGGGCCAGGCAATTACTATCTCCAAGCATCTAATCGCCTGTTCTTGGGACTCAATGTCTTTACACTTATTAAGTTCTCTTTAAATTAAATTATTCTGGAATAAAAAAATTGGAATCAGAATCGATAGCCACAAAACAACTGAATTTTTCTAAAATGTCACGTGGTTCTTTCACATTCTTTGGGAAGGAAATCTGCTCTCCCATCACAGCTCATCCGCATGGCTCACCCAAAGCTACCTGAGCAATTCATGGCGATTCATAGATGGACTAGCAAATGTCTCCACCTTGTCAGTAGCATCCAATCCATTCCAACCACAAATGAATAAAACTATATTGTTTACCGTGCAGCCTAACAATTTCCCTCTTAATGGAACTTCTGGAGGTTGTGCAAATATTGGGCTGAAGCTATTTTATTTTCAAATCATTCCCAAAACAAAAGAGTGGGAGCTCCCACCATGATTGTGAAATGACGATAGCCCACTGCTATGAGGGTGCTGGACCCATGCACATGGGCTCTGTAGGTTAGGGGAGACGATAATCTCATCACCAGCTCCATGTGTGCATTGGATTCAGAGGAAGCCCAGAACTGAACCGAACTGAGCCTTATGCTGCAAAGTCACTTCTTTGACATTGGGCCTATTATCTTTCCCAGCTATGACGAAATTAGATAATCTTCACGTAATGTAATATCTTCACGCACTCAAAAAAATAACTTTTGCTGCATCATAATTTGGTGACTTCAATAAAGCCACAGAGTCGTCTAACACAGTGCCAAATGACATTTCCTGATTTTTGGACATTCTTATCCAGAAATATCTTTTGTCTTGTGAGTGCAGCTTCACCTGCATTGTAAGGAAGTATTCGCTCGTAAAGAATGGTGAACTTCAGTAAGTAGTGGAGCATGAGCACCAGAATAAATCTGTTGGGCTGAATGGCCAGTTTCTACTCTCTAAGCTCTCTGTAATTCTCTTTCTTGCTTAATGTCCTTTGAACTTCTTTCCTCAACGTCCTTGTACAAATCATTGTTTACATTCTTGTGCTAACCCTTTGTGCAACCCTAATCAGTAATCCTGAGGGAGAAGCTATCTTGTACATGAGGTTTCATTCAAAACTGATTGTTTGACAGTGTCCGATTGCAAGACCTAGAATTTCTGTAACATACATTATAACACAGCACAAATGTTGGAAGTTCCCAGGTACAAGTATGGTCCTGTTAAGTCTTGATTAACTTGCCTAAAAGGTATTTAGTTTTACGATGTCTTTAAGTCCTTTTCACGCAAATTATCCTTACCAAGTATTTGAATTAAACAAGAGTAGGCAGGCAGTAATCATAGGTACGCACAAAATGTGAAAAAGAAGCTCTGCACTTTGTACCAACTCTGCAGCAAGCCAGAGCGATAACATGAGCAGAATCACCCTGGAGTTATTAATCATAACAGGCTCAAAACTACACTATGTAATTAATTCCTCTCAGACATTTCAACAGAATCTAATCACCACGACCTTTGGAGCTCAGCTAGCAGTTCCTCCCAAATGCTGTGTCTAACTCCCTCCTCTCCTGTCCTTCACCCGCCATTACACCCACCAGCATCTCCACACATTCTCAAGGATGTGTCGCCACCAGCTACAACACATATGGCAAAACAGATTGCAACTCAAGTCCAAGATAAACCGAAGACAACTGAAGCATCCTGATCAGGCTTGGATTTTACAATTAACAGTTCAGGTCTTGGCACACGTGCAATGTCGCAGCACGGAACATGACACAGATAAGAAACAGACACTGAGGTGGTTGTAACCTGCAGATGCCTCTTAGTAGCATATTTATGAGGCAATTTATCCCACATTGTTTTGAAAAAAACACTTTCTCAATAAGCCTTAGTAAGAAATGGAGAAAATGCACATTTCAACAAGTAATAAAAGCTACATAATTGTTAAACGGAAACTGCCAGAAATATATATTTAGAAAAGAAATGCAGATATTGGTCTGTTCTAAAGATAGACACAAAGTGCCTAGAGATCCCATCCTTTTTCTCCAAAGATGCTGCCTGACCCACTGAGTTACTCCAGCCACTTTGTGTCTATAAAAAAGTGTTTGTTTTACTTATGGTGAGGAAAGAACCAAAGATATATGTGTGCTTTTTACATACAATTAATTAGTCTTAGTCACGAGTGTCAATAGACAACAGACAATAGGTGCAGGAGTAGGCCATTCGGCCCTTCGAGTCAGCACCACCATTCACTGTGATCATGGCTGATCATTGATGTGACTTGTACAAAGTTTTATTACCAAATAGGAAAATGTCCGCCAAATACTTTCAAATGAAGCTAGTACCCCTTTAAATATCAAATACCAGGGAGTTAGGTAAATGTAATACTTCTCCTTAAGTGAAGGTTTCAGATAACCTTTGCAACTGCCTGTGCCACACTGTTGCTTTTTACGACGTTAGCTGAACCTCCTCGATTAAGTTACAGTCTTGAAACTAGATGTTCAATTATTCTAAAAATATATTTATATATATATATGTGAACTGAAAGGTGCACATTACTGTGTGGATACACCATGCCGTGGAGTTTGGAGGAACAGGAACTTAGGTCACGTGGGCTCCCCTCACTTTGCAACGCTGTTACATGCAACTGGACACAAGGTGATCAACTCGCCACTGAATCGCTGTAACTATGTAGTGCAAATGGTGATAGCTCTCAAAGTGACACAGCAACATCAGACGCACCAGTGCTACGCGCATTAGTTAGCTGATCTGTGCATAAGGTGAGAGCAATGCGAAATCCCTGAAAATCAGCCAATAACCCATGCTTTCGCAGCGACCTGCCTTCAAAATCAGAGCAAAACCATTCACACAACCCAGCATGAAACTTGTTTCTACATCACTGTGATAATAACACCTCGATGCAAAATAAAAAAGATTCAACATAATACAATTATTGGCACAAGTATGCGCAGAAAAGTATAATTAAGTTTCTTCAATGATATCTTTGGAGATCAGAAAGCAAGTTACCTCTCCTCTTTAACTCTGCATTTGGAATGGTACAGTTTCCAATTTCATTTTCTCCTTTACCTTAAACAAAACAAGCCTAGAGCGATACAAGTATAAATACCATGCCAGTCTGAAACCTCTTTTACATTGATTTTCACAAAGGATTTCTTCTCAACACAATAAACACACAGGCAAAGCGACAAGGCTACTCTCGCTGCATTTTAATAACGCAGTGACCAGCGTTCGTCCGAAGTAAACATAAAAAGAGAAAGCTCACAGATCATAAATAAGCACAGTGCACGTACCCTTTAAATTTCAGTGATTATCCTTCCTTCTCAGTTGATGAAAGGGGCTATAGTTTAAAAAGAGAGACAGCACTTCCAGATTGCCCCTGCTGTTGCCTCGGGACTTTTACTTTCTTTTCTGGTGGAGGTGTCTGTATAAAAGGGAGGAGCAGCAGCTTTCCACTAACAACCTCTGTGGGCTGACACATAACACTGCTGAAACTCTTAAGTCATTCCATTCTAACTGTGAGAGTCATAGACAGACAGGCAGATGCCGTAGAGGAGAGCTCTCCAGAGGAACTCTGGATTGTGGCCGTGTGTGGAGTTAGGGGGAGCACTGGGGGAGTTAATGACAGCCAACCAGCGTAGGGAAACTCTGGAGCGACGCTGCGATCAGACCAGTGTTTGGCTGGATACAGACCTGCATGCATAAGATTAAAAAAACCCAGTTAATGTTATTCTAAAAGTGGCTTTCAACAGATCGAACCAAAGTTGTACATATTGGCAAAAGTATTTAATTTAACTCTTTGAGGCAAAATGGCCAGCTATAAATGTAGTACCATAACAAAAAAAATTTTGAGTCAAAATATAGTTTCCTGAAAAGCGCTATATAAATTAAATGTATTATTATTATTATTATTAAAATAATTTGCATTATTGTTATTTTCTCTTCCAGCCTTCTTCCCTCTACTTAACTTTGCGGTTATTCAGCCATTGCTAACCAGTAACTACCCATTTTTCAGGTATGCATGCTGACAGATTACTCAACTACAGGAGGTATCTCAATAGAAATGCTTGTCATCACACATAGACTTTCCTGCTAATGTTTGTGTATAGGAGAGGTCAAGGAGAAGGTAGGCATTTTGTGGGGAGGTCAGTGGTTGGTAACGTTGTATAAAAATTATAGGTGATTTTTATTTTACTCGTCCAGGGGTGCTAAAGATTTAGACACAAGGAACTGTAGATATTCGAATCTCGCATAGAGCACAAAGTGCTGGAGCAACTCCGTGAGCCTGGCAGCATATCTGGACGACAAGGATAGGCGATGTTTCAGGTCGGGACCCTTTGAAACTTATCTATTGTCGTATCCCAAGCAAAATGATCAAGTAGCAAAGAACAGGGATAGAATCTTGGAACCTTGTATTCCCTTTCGAAGTCATATGCTTTTCCACTGAATGATTAAATAAAACATTCATAGTTGCTTCTATGTGGGCAGTTTTTACATCAATGAGACGACATCGTAGTGCATCTGTGGTGCTGTTGCCTCACAGTTCCAGTGATTCAAGTTTAATCCTGATCTTTCGAGGAGTTTGCATGCTCTCCTCGTAAACATGTGGGTTTATTCTAAAGGTGCTCCGGTTTCCTCATCCCAAATATATGTGGGATTGTAGGTTAATCGGGCCCTAATGTGTTGGGCAAGTGATCGAATCTGGGAGGGGTTGATGAGTGCAAGAAGAATCAAGGTGAATCAGTGTAGAAATAGTGTAAATGGTTGCTTGACGGTCAGGTTTCAACTGGTTGCCTAAAGGCCCTGTTTTGTTCTGCGGTATGACTCTATTGTACAACAATTATTTAAATCAGAGTTTGAAGTAAGGTAGATGTATCCTCTTTGCCTTAGAGGGAGTACAGAGAAGGTTCACCAGATTGATCCCTGGGATGGCGGGACTTTCATATGAGGAAAGACTGGATAGACTGGGCTTGTACTCGCTGGAATTTAGAAGACTGAGGGGGGATCTTATAGAAACATATAAAATTCTTAAGGGGTTGGAGAGGCTAGATGCGGGAAGATTGTTCCCGATGTTGGGGGAGTCCAGAACCAGAGGTCACAGCTTAAGGATAAGGGGGAAGTCTTTTAGGACCGAGATGAGAAAACATTTCTTCACACAGAGAGTGGTGAGTCTGTGGAATTCTCTGCCACAGAAGGCAGTTGAGGCCAGTTCATTGGCTATATTTAAGAGGGAGTTAGATGTGGCCCTTTTTGCTAAAGGGATCAGGGGGTATGGAGAGAAGGCAGGTACAGGCTACTGAGCTGGATGATCAGCCATGATCATATTGAATGGTGGTGCAGGCTCGAAGGGCCGAATGGCCTACTCCTGCACCTATTTTCTATGTTTCTATGTTTCTATGTTTCTATCCTAACTGAAATAAATAACATGTATTTTTTCATAAAGTTGTAAGTGCTCAAATAATAAACACTAATAAAATGATCAGAAAACAAGATAGGGTCATAGAGTGATACAGTGTGGATACAGGCTCTTTGGCCTGACTTGTCCACACCGGCCAACACTCCCAGCCACACTAGTCCCACCTGCCAGCATGAGTTCATATCCAAACCTGTCCTATCCATGTACCTATCTAACTGTCTCTTAAATGTTGGGGTAACCTTGTTCAGAAAAAAGATATTCTTATTCAGTCATGAGCTTGTGACTTATGCAGAATATGACACCTTGCACAGCATGCTGTCAATTTGATTCATATGCAGAATTAATGGATAAAATAAAGATGGTATAAGTCCCACAATAAGACAAAGTCTATCCCGGATAGTGCTATTTACAATACTGTATTAAAATAAATATTTTATTTGCCACAGAGTTAATATCACCAGAGGAAAGTGTGTGTGCTGTCTTTTGGACCAATCTTCCATTTTATGTTAGAAAGGATGAAAATACTTGGCAAGAAGAGTTGATGCATTTTACAAACCCCTCCAAAAATATTCCATGGGCACGAGGAAATAAGATAAACCAAGGCATTTTGATTTATTTTGAGAATCAGCTGAATATCAGGGCATTGATTCTGCTACTACATATGCTATCTACTTTCCATTATTGCTTACCCTATAAATTGCTTACCTCTGCAATAGAAAATATAAAAACACAGCCAGAGGTATCGTTTGTTCTCCTCCCACACTCCAGTCACAATCAGCTGGATGTTAAAATACTGATAGTCTGATTTAAAAAAAATCTGTTTTTTATCATTCGATGCCATTGTGTTAATCTTGTTTTACGATCATTTTATCAGTGTTCATTATTTGAGCACTTACAACTTTATGAAAAAAACATTTTTTTATTTTAGTTAGGATACATCTTTGACCTACATCTTTGGCCACTTCCTCTTCTCTCCTCCCCCATCAGGCAAAAGGTATAGAAGTGTGAAAATGCAGACCTCCAGATTCAGGGACAGTTTCTTCCCAGCTGCTATCAGGCAACTGAACAATCTTACCATAACCAGAGAGCAGACCTGAACTACTATCTACCTCATTGGAGAACCTTGGACTATTTTTGATCGGACTTTACTGGCTTTATCTTGCACTAAATGCTATTCTCTTATCATGTATCTGTTCACTGTGAATGGCTGGATTGTAATCATATATTGTCTTTACGCTGACTGGTTAGCATGCAACAAAAGCTTTTTCACTGTACCTCGGTACATGTGACAATAAACTGCAGTGAAACTGCTAAACTATCTTGCTACAGAATATTGATTTAGATAATTGTGATGCGATAGAGTCATACAGCATGGAAAAACAGGGCCTTTGGCCAACCAGGTTGAAATCAACTATTAAGCACCCATTTGCACCAATCGTGCCTTTGGAATGAAATAGGGGTAACAATCAGCAAATAAACATTGTCAATGATATTCAGTATTAGAATGACAGATAAACATGATCAAGTCAAGTCAGGTCAAGATTATTGTCATATGCACAAGTTCAGTGAGGTACAGGTACATTGAAAATCACAGGCACATAGATTCAAGTAACATCCCAAAACATGACTTATTATAAATTACACATGACCACTATAAGACAAGCAAAAGACTGAGAAAAGCGAGACATTAATGCAAAAACACAATTAGAAAACAAGTCCATGGTAGTGCAAGGAGTGGTCCATAGTTTTCTGTTGCTGAGGTAGGATAGGGTTGTGCAGGTTGGTTCAAGAATCTGATGGGTGCAGGAACGCAGCTATTCCTGAACCTGTTCATGCCCAATGGCAGCAGCGAGAAGAGGACACGATATTGATAATAGATGCCATCCTGTTGAGGTGGTGTCTCTTGTGGCAAGCTTTTGATGATGGGGAGGGTTGTGGCCATGATGGACCAGGCTGAGTCCACCACTCTCTGCAGCCTCTTGCGATTGCATTGCAGTACAAGATGCCAGTGCAACCAATCAGCATACTTTTTAGTGCATCTACAGATGTCCGTTCAAGTATTCAATGGCACGCCGTCTCTTTAAACTTCTAAGAATGTAGAGACTCGGCCCACTTTCTACTTAATTACATCTACATGCTGGGCCCAGGATGTTTATCTAACATGTTAGCACCCAGGAATTTGAAGCTGCTAACTTTCTTCACCGCCAACCTAACAACGAAAACCAGCGCTTGGTCTTCTAACTACTTCTTCCTGAAGGCAATGATTAGTTCCTTGGTCTTGTTTATGTTGAGCAAGAAGTTGTTGTTTGGCACCTCTCAAGCAAGTGGTCTATCTCATCTGTAAACGGACTCACGGCACCGTTAGTTCAGCTAATTGCAGTAGTGTCGTTGATGAATTTGTAGCTGTATTGGAGTTCTGCTTAACCACACAGTTCTGGGTGTTAAGAGGGTGGAGCAGGGGGCTAAACATGCAACCTTGTGCTAATATGAGAAGTTGTCATCTCTAAGGGTACAGATTGAGGTCTGTCGATGAGGAAGTCAATATCCAGTTGCAAAGGCCCAGGCCTTGGAGTTTGGTGATGTGTTTGGAGGGGATGATTGTGTTGGACACGGAGCGGTAGCCGATAAACAGAGCCCAACGTAAATGTTCCTGTTATTCAGATGGTTGAGAGCAGAGTGGAGAGCCTAGTGAAATTGCATCTGCTGCCTGAATCAAGTTCAGTTGTCTTGATCCAAACATCAGATAGGAAAGTATCTTTGTAATATGCAGAGGTTCATTTATGCTCCACTCATTGTTTAATTTATCATGCTACTTCCTTTACAAGTGTTGTTTTCCTCTGGTGAAGTTCTTCGTAGAATTAACAGTAGGTTTTCCTTGTTGACAGGAAATATCGAAGTAATCTCAATGAATGGCTACCAGTGAGAGTGAGTATTGTGTCTTTAGATGTGGTTAATTTTTACCCTTGTTCCCTGGCAATGTAGCAGTGAGTTCCAGACCTTTGAACAATTCCTCATTACTCACTCTCCAAGAACTGATGGCAAAATAAAGTGAGAACAACTGCAGAGTTCAACACTGCATCTGACTTTGCACCAAATCAGTATCGATGGGGCTTGTGTTTGTAGTCTGTGGCATAGAAGATTGATTTTGTGCAATATTGTTCAATGAAAAAATCAGCGATCCCTGAATGGAAATTAAAAAAATCAGGAGAGTCAAAACATGGGTATTCTATTTGCTACCCCTCATTTAACACTGTTCCACAAATTCAAAATCTACCACAATTTCGCCAGAGGCTTGGGTTTCTGATTTCTGTGTGGTTTGCACATCATGCTGACATGGGTGTGATGTGCCAAATCCCCTTCTTCTGCACGGCAAATTTCTATGATTCTAAGAATGTTTGAAATGAACATTTGGCTGAGCTGGTGAATTTTCTTTGTTTTCCTTCACTTGTACACAGCTTCAGATATTGATTAATATCTGTGCAGAAAGCACTTTAATTAAGTGAGGCAAAAGCGCTGTGTACGATATTTTAAAGGTATCAAACAATTAAGAGAGGGGGTTAAAATACCAAGAGGATGGTTGGGAAGGACAAAAGTACTTGCTTGCTGGGAAAGCTTGGGTATTGGCAACTTTACCAAAGTAAGAGAGGACCATTGAAATTTTTTTGAATAAACCCGAGACAACTGTGCCAGTACAATCCAACATCCAAATCCCCAGTGACTGAAAGAGATGTCACATAATTCCACAATTCCATCTGCACAGATTGGTGAAGGGTTCGAACATGAAATGGTAGCGCAGCGGTAGAGTTGCTGCTTTACAGCGAATGCAGCGCCGGAGACACAGGTTCGATCCTGACTACGGATGCTGCACTGTAAGGAGTTTGTACGTTCTCCCCGTGACCTGCGTGGGTTTTCTCCGAGATCTTCGGTTTCCTCCCACACTCCAAAGACGTACAGGTATGTAGGTTAATTGGCTGGGTAAATGTAAAAATTGTCCCTAGTGGGTGTAGGATAGTGTTAATGTACGGGGATCACTGGGCGGCACGGACTTGGAGGGCCGAAAAGGCCTGTTTCCGGCTGTAGATATATGATATGATATGATATGATATGAAATGCCACCTATTCCTTTTCTCCAGAGATGCTGCCTGAACCGCTGAGTCACTCCAGCCTTTTGTGTCTATCTTTGGTGTAAATCAGCATCTGCAGTTCCTTCCTATACGTTTAGACCACAGTTGTTGTCTAAAAAGCATTGAAAATGGCTGCAACATTCATTGGGTGCAACAAATTAAAGTGTTTGATTCTCTTCATTCATGTCATGGAATTGAGAGTACCTCTTAACCTAGTGCCAAGACGACAATCTCTCCCTCAGTGTCAGCAAGACAAAGGAGATTGCGATTGACTTCAGAAAGCAAAACAGTACACACACATCCATTGTATAGTTGTGGATGTAGCCCAGACCATCATGCAAACCACTGTGCCATTGACACCATCTATACTTCACGCTGCCTCGGCAAAGCCACCAGCATAATCAAGGACCTGTCTCACCTGGTCACTCCGTCTTCTCCCATCTCACATTAAGCAAGAGGTACAGTTGCAGCTGGGAAGAAACAGTGCCTGAATCTGGACATTCAGAGTCAGTTTCTTCCCGGCTGTAATCAAGCAACTGAGCTGTCCTCTCACCAGCTAGACCTGACCTCCCATCTACCTCATTGGTGACCTTTGAACTATCTCTAATTGGACTTTATTGGACTTTATCTTTCACTAAATGTTGTACCCTTTATCCTTTATCTATATACTGTGGATTGTAATCATGTAGTATTTTCCTTGACTGGATAGCACATGACAAAAAGTTTTTCACTGTACCTCGGTACACGTGACAATAATAAACTAGACTAAACTAAACTAAAGAGTATTGAATTCCATGATAGGTTTTTGTCATTTGAAACAACACAACAATATTACTTATTTTAGCATTTCTGCATAATAGATTATTTTATGATGCAACATCAGAGCGTCATCAACCAAAATTTGACACCCAGGTGCAATAATATTTGGATAAAATTCAAAACTTAATGGTTGCCTCATTATCGGAAGGATGTGAGACTTTGAAAAAGGTACAGTGAAATTTTACCGGAACGATGCTGGGATTAGGGGGTATTAGTTATATCGAGAATGGTTGGACTTCTTACAATTTACAATCTTTATGGAAGTGAATTAACCTACAAACCTGTACACCTTTGGAGTGTGGGAAGGAACCGGAGCTCCCGAAGAAAACCCACGCAGGTCATGGGGAGAATGTACAATCTCCGTACAGACAGCACCCGTAGACAGGATTGAACCTGGGTCTCTGGCACCGTAAGGCAGCAACTCTACCACTGCGCCACCATGCCGCCCCGGCATGTTCTTTGTTATTTATTGGCCTCTAACATAGTCTTATCCAGGCTCAGGGTGATTTATCCTTTGAGGCTTGCTGAAGGGACACAGGCTCTTGACCGGAAGTGAAGGGTGATTAACCCACTTCTCTCCTCTTCTTCCTGCTGCGCAGCCACAGGCAAAGGTTGTGTATGTTTAAAGACTTAGTTGTGCGGAACTGAGCAAACAGTAGAAGCAAGAGGAGACCCCTTCTGAGATACATTCGGAAGTGCCTCCAGACAGATTCAGGCACTTAAATCTTTTTAGAGTTAGAAATCGGGCATTGAAACTTAGAAATTGTGCACATAATATTTTGTGCTGAAATTTTTAATAATGGTCACATAATACTTTTCAGCAGGCAGTAGGCACCACATAAATGTCACACTTTTCCTTTAGATTAATAGAAAAATAGCTAATAAAAACACACTGGGGCACATTTCATGTTTATAGTTGCCTGAGGTAAACTGGATCTGGAGACAGTGTGGTCCTATCAGAAACGGTGGAAATGGATATTGGACGGTTTCTATAATGGTTGGCTCAGCTTTATATGAGGTCAAGAACCCTATGCATTTGCTTGGAAAGTACTAAGTGTTTTGATTTTCGATTTAGAAAACAATTCAATAAATACTGAGACAAGTGTATTTTCCACTTTCAGAACATTATCATCTACTATCCAGAATTATTCAGCACCGAGACTTAGAAAATGCTCAGTAGTTTGAGATGGAAAGTTGATCATAGAGTCATTCAGCAGAGAAACAGGAGCTTGAGCCCAACTCGTCCATGCCGACCAAGATACCCTATCTAAATTAGTTTGATAATTCTCCATGAACAAGTAATTATGACTTATTTTAACCCCAAACTCAAAGAACTGGCAGCAGTCTTGAGGTAGGTTGCCAATCTATTCAAGAAAAGGAAGCAACACAATGCAGTCAAGAAACAGGAAGGGGGGGGGGGGGGAGTTAACCTAATGTTAATTAAATGTTTGTGCATTTGAGAAATGATGAATGGGATTAAAAACCTACTTTAAAATGAACATTTTACATATGATCTGGATGAAATTCAAATCTTCACTAAGAATCAGAGATTACAATGGATCGGGATACTCCTTTCACCATTGGTAGATAAAGCAGGTGGTATGATTCAATTGCTGTGAATGTATTTATTCACAAAATGCTGGAGTAACTCAGCAGCTCAGGAGAGAAGGAATGGGTGACATTTCGGGTCGAGACCCTTCTTCATACCCTTCTTCGGGACTCGACCTGAAACGTCACCCATTCCTTCTCTCCTGAGATGCTGCCTGGCCTGCTGAGTTACTCCAGCATTTTGTGAATAAATACCTTCGATTTGTACCAGCATCTGCAGTTATTTTCTTACAATTGCTGTGAATGGGATAATTAACTATTAACTATTAACATTACCTATTTTGACCTTGTGCCTGTTTTTTTGCATGTCTGAATACCTACTTTGTTTGCATGCACAATTTATGTGTGCATTGTGATCTTTATGACAATCTCTGCAAAATAGAAAGATAAAGGTTAAACACACCACTTTGCAGGTTGACAAGAAATAAAAGTGAGAGGTTTGTTGGAATGTCAAAGACATTCCTTTGGGCTGTGGGGAAAGAAGGATGGTAACTTAGAACACAGAACAAAGCACAGTAAAGCACAGGAATAGGCCCTTTGGCCCACAAGGTTTGTGCACAACATAATGCCAAGTTAAACTGATCTTGTCTGCCTGTAGGCAAGATGAAGATGTTCTCCAAGTACATGGTGAGTGACAAGTTGAACGGATGTTTCTTGTTGAAGTCAGGGTAAGCGAATGCAGAAAGAATGCGCACTATACTGACCAGCAGGATAAACAGTGAGCATTGCATGCTTCAGTGACTTCCACTATGCCTATTTTATGCCCAGCATGAATGGGAAACACCATGACTCATTTTTTCATGTTGGAAACATAATAAAAGAAAGACATGTAATATTAACTGACTGAGTCATCCGGGTCAGAAATTCTTTCACCACCCACTTGCCAGTTATTAATCTTGCCCTTTGCAGTGCTAGAACAATGACCCGTGTTTAAATTTAAGCTTTGATATTTAGCAGTACTATTATTGACCACTCTTTTAATTAAAGGTCAACCTACCTCTTCTACCCAGTTATTTTCTTTCCTCGTGGATATTCTAAATGAAGTATTAAGATAATGAAAGGATTTGATAACAAGATAAAGAAAAAAATGTTTCATATGGTGGAGTAGTCCAGTACAAAGGAATAAGATATTGATATTGGAGCTGGTCTATGCAGTGATGGCAGGAAGCACATTCACACAAGGGTGGGAGAAATATGGAAAGATTATGTGGAACCTACTGTATGGTTGCACTCTGAATGTTCTTAAAATTATTATTTTCATGTTTCATGTTAGTATGCATGAATGTGTGCAATCGCCCTCTAAGTACATAGGCCTTCTCATACAAAATACAATCGCTCCTCCTTCCAACTTCTCCCCCACAATCTTCGGAAAAAACCAGAGCAATAAATTAATGACTACATAAACAATCTGTTCCACGTAAATCTCAGAGACACAGGAGACTACAAATTTGAGCCAAAAACAAACTGCTGGATGAACTCAGCGGGTCAGGCGTCATCTGTGGAGGGAAATGGACAGACGATGCTTTGGGTTCGGACTCTGCTTCAGACTGATTCAGTCTACAGATGCTGTCTGGCCTACTTTGTTCCACCAATGCTTTGTTTTTTACCCATGTAAATCTTATCTTTTTCTTAACATTAATTATTCCTCGTTGTTATCAGTGGTAGACATCTTAACCTATGGTTGTATGTACGGATTTATATGATACGGTAAATCCTGACTTTAATGCCCTGGAGGTATTGGAAACATTTCTCTAACTTCTAAGATCACACTCCAGTATAGTCCAGCCTGTCTACAACTAGGTCCCTCTATTGGCCACGCTATTCCAGATTGTTTCCATCTATGTACCGATGGAATTTCTTGCAGTACAGTGAAGGGATTCTTCTGTGGTAGGTTTCTGACTGTCCGTTTACCAAAACCCAGCTCTGGGGTAATCATTCAGAGAGTTGGTCAGAAATTCCAAGAAATACTTACTGATTCTGTGTCGCAAAACTTTAAGCACACTGAAACGGATTTTTTTTTACAATTTTGCAACCTTCAGATGCAGAAGACAAACAATATCCCATTGTATTTTCATTGCAGGAATGGTAAAACAAAATGTAGCTTTTGATGAGTTTGAAGCAACCCTTTCGACATATACAGATTTAAAAAAGTTTAGTTTAGTTTAAAGATACAGAATGGAAACAGGCCTTTTGGCCCACTGAGCCCACTCCGAACATTGATCACCTGTTCACGCTACATGCGAGGGGGACTTTACAGAGGCCAATTAACCTACAAATCCGCATGTCTTTGGGATGTGGGAGGAAAGTGGAACACCCGGAGGAAACCAACACAGTCACTGGGAGAACATGCAAACTCTACACGGAGGTCAGGGTCTCTGGCACTGTGAGGCAGCAGCTCTACCAAAGCTTCCAAATGGATGCTAGTCTTATAATTAAACATACAGTTTTTGCACTTCTGAAAAGGAAACAGAAATGAGGCTGCAAACACAGAATAGGTCACCAAGAGCCTGTGGAGAACTTCTCTGACAAGCTGCATGCCTTCATGCTCTGGAGACGGAGATTGACTAATGTGTTTCCAGCTTTTGGCTTTCAGTGTCCCTTTAACACGGCCTAAGGCAATGCCAGTTTCTTATTGCTGCTGCTCCCGATGCGTGAATCAACCTATGCATTTAGATGAGCTAATTTGAGGGTTGAAACTTGATTACTATAGAGTGTGTATTATACATTATTGAGTTCTTAATAGCAGCTTGTGGTGCGTTTGAGGCCTGGAGACGTTGCTTCAAATACACTGCAATGCCATCCCATTCTTTCCCCTCTCACCTATTATATTATTGCATTTTGTCAACGAAAATGTGCATTTCCTTTAAATTTGTTTGACTGAAGGGAATCAGAAGATGTACATTTTGTACAGAATGTGACACTGAAGTAAATACCAACTGTCAATAGCAGAGCAGGCACAAGGGGCCAAATGGCCTGCTCAGACCTTTATTAGACCTTTTCAATTTATGGCATTTATAGTGGTGATGGTATTTCTGATGATATTTACTGCTCCATATGGAACACTTTAAATCTGCATAGATTTTGAACATGAAAGTGATTACTTGTTGACATCAACTATATGGAGTAATAGTCATACAACATAGAAATAGGTTCTTCAACCTAACTTGCCCATGCTGAACAAGGTGCTTTATTTGCACTAGTCCCACCTATTGGTGTTGGCTCATATCCCTCTAAACCTTTGCTATCCATGTACCTATCCAAATGTCTTTTAAATGTCATTATGGTACATGCCTCAACTACTTCCTCTGGCAGTTTGTTCCATATACCCACCAACTTTTTGTGAAAAAGTCACCCCTTAGTTTCCCATTAAATCTTTTCCCTCTCACCTTTCCCATCATCTTTAAATAAAACTGGAACTTCAAACTGCAAGAGACAACAGGACTCCAGAAACCAGAATGAGATTGTAAGCTGATAATTTAATCCATTGATATTTGTTGTGGGTTCAATGATAATTGGTGCAAATTGATGTAAATATTGATGTTTTCTTTAGACTTGACTTCAGAGATGCAGAATGGAAACAGGTCCTTCGGCTCACTGAGTCGGTACTGACCAGTGATCACCCTGTACACTAGCTCGATCCTACACACTAAGAACAATTATAATTTTTACCCATGCCAATGAACCTACAAACCTGTACGTCTTTGGAGTGTGGTAGGAAACTGGAGCACCTGGAGGAAACCCTTGCAGTTACAGGTAGAATGTACACTCTCCGTACTAACGGCACCCATAGGTAGGATCGAACCCGGGACTCTGGCGTTGTAAGCAGGAACTTTTCCGCTGAACCACTGTGCCACTCTTTCCCTTTGAAATGATACTGTAGGATATTTTATGTCCAGCTGAGAGAACGGATGTTTAGTATAATACTCCCCCCAGTACTATACTGAGGTGCCTTCCGAGATGATATGAAGTCTTCCATTAGGGCCTGAACACACAACCTTCAGACTCAAAGGCAGGAATGCTACCATAGAGACCAAGTTAATAATGGAACCAAAATGATGTCTTTCAATCAGACTATAACAAACGCAATTATGGACTCAGCCAAAATGTTGTTTGAAGATATAATTGGGTATTTCTGGGGAAGAGACTGAAGGACACAGTCAGAGATTAGGTTGTATCATTAACTTTTGGGAAAGGATGGATTATTGGGTTTATTGGCCAATTCTAGTTCCAAAATATTTTTTCTTTTTTGCGTTCTTTCTGTGTTAATTAAAATCCTGCTCTTGATGCTGAAATTACTGCGGCAGCTCTCAGAGGGTTGATTTATTGTTTCATTCCTTTGCTCAATATAAGCAGCATAATAAATTAATGAACACAATGTGAATTAGTACTGCCTTAACAACCCCACACAGAGAAAGCTCTGCATTTAGTGAGGGTGTTTAATGAGAACAGATTTCATCTATTTTTGGTAGATAATCAGTTTGAATATTCACTGTTGGTTATTTTACTGAACAATTGCTATGCAGACATACTGTGGATGTAGACATACTGTCTTCAAAGTGCTAGAATGATTTTACATTTGTTTTCTGCTGAGCTTAGTCGTAAATAAGACCATTTCGTACTGTGTTGGATTTAAAGTTTCATTAAGGATCGTAGTCGTTGCGCAAATAACGTAAGGTGGAATTACACCACGAAGATGACCCAGGTTTGATACTGCATCTGTGGTTAGCTATCTGACCAGCCAACTTTAGCATTCCAGGATAAATAGAGGGAGGGAGAGAAGGAGAGAGGGAGAGAGAGAGAGAGAGGGAGAGGGAGAGGGAGAGGGAGAGGGAGAGGGAGAGAAAAAAGGGGGAGAGAAATAAAGAGAGAAAGAAAGAAAGAGATAAAAAGAGAAAGAATTCAAGCAGGATTTCTAATCCTGACATGTTGCTCAATGTTCATAATCATAATCATACTTTATTAGCCAAGTATGTTTTGCAATATATTTGATTTGCCATACAGTCATACCAATAAAAAGCAACAAAACAAAAATATATGGTAAAGATAGGATTACCCTGGATGGAATGCTTAATCTTCATCAAATTCTTTGAATCTGTTGTAAGATGAAAAATTTGGGACAACTTAAATTGAGGCATGTGTAACAGAGGCTGAAAATATGTGTAGAGCTGAAAATATTGCCCTAGACAGGTAATGATGAGGCTGAGTCAGGTTGTTTCACCATTTTGCTGCAGTGTCTGGCACATTGCGTAATTTGCTGGAGGAGACAGGATTTCAATTCTAATGAGCCCGGCGTGCAGTTAGTGGCAAGACGGGGTTGAGCTGAGCCCCAGGTAATGACTCTGAGCCTAGGACTTCCATGTCTGTCAAAACATCACGGACAATTTAATGACGCTTGATTTTTTAAAATCCCTCATAGTTCAGCCTAGGCCAGGTAATTTCCAATTTCAGTGGCTGGTTTTATTTTTAAAGTCCACTCACACGCTAAGCACTTGAAATATAAAATAATCTCATGGTTTCACATGACTTTCAACAGATGCTTTGCAACCATTATGATAACTAATGAATGCATAAACAAACAGCTTGTACTCATTTTAAACATTTCCAAATCATGAAAATAAGTATTTTATTGACATTTCTTTTCCAGCCAACCAAGATTTAGAAATGTGAAGATTGTTTTTAGTTTATGAGTTAAGTATACTCATGTACAATTTAATGACAATTATATTGGCTGAAATCATATTTTCTGAGTACATCAGGGATTTTTTGGCAATCATTATGCAGAGCCATAATTGTACAAACAGCATTTGCCGCTTTATCTCACAGCAATATAAAGCAACAATTAATTAACCCATCCAATGAAATGTAACAATGCTTAAAAAATTTTAAACATGAAAACAAAGGGCTTTTCGGAATAAGACATGCTACCTAATGAGCCCTGTCTTTTTTTGATGAATTTCATTATAATCCATTTTTCTTATAATCATCTCCTTAACTAATCGTTTTCTCTCAAAGCAGAATGGAATGGGAACAGGTGTGCTTTGGACCCTTTCTGTGGAGTTAAAGAGACTCAAGGGATGTCTAAAGAAGGGTCTTGACCCGAAAATTCACCTATTCCTTTCCTCTCGGGATGCTGCCTGACCCGTGGAGTTACTCCAGCATTTTGTGTCCATCAAGGGATGGGAGTTTGGAATGAGGAAGGGCTGTGCTAACGATGTACAGGCAGTGGGCTGAATGCTACAGTTGAGGGGCCTTGTTGAGGTATCTCAGCCATTTGAAATAATCCCTGTTGAATAGGAACACTTTACACTCAACCTTCTCTGAAAATTAAAATGTATTTGATTTCTAGGCTTTTTTCTGTTTTAGTAAAAGTTCATTGACCTGAAACTTTACCTCTGTTTCTATTTCCATAAATGCTGTCTGACTCCCTGACCATGCCCAGCATTATTTGGTTTGTATTTTCGCCTTTATTTAAGTTGAATATGAGACCTGTTAACAACTTCTAAAAAGTAACTGTTGTAAACATTCACTCCGTGTTGTGCCCATCCTGCTGAGAATTCCTTCAGGCAAACTCCTACTGTCATGAGCAGAAAAGTTAGTAATGATATCTTCATGTTATAAGGAGGAAACATGCCATTCCTTTCCCTCCCCAACCCCTGCCTCTGCTGTGGGATTTTCTGAAGGGATATCCTGCAATAAAGATAGGGATGGCACAATGGTGCAACCAGTAAAGTTACTGCCACATAGGTCAGTGACCTGGGTTTGAACCTAACCTTTGGTGGTCTCTATGTGGAGATTACATGTTCTCCCTGTGATCCTGTGGATTTTGATTTACTCAGTCTGCTCCAGTTTCCTCTCAAATCCCATGTGAGTATGCAGGTTAATTGATCACTGTAGATTTCCCCTGGTATGTAGATAACTGGCAGAATTTGGAGAAGTAGAAGGAGGGGGGGATGACACAATGATGGAAATGTGGCAAAAATAAAGTGTATTAGAGTAGGAATAGTGTAAAAATTGCTGCTCTCTGATTCTCACGACTTGATGGGCCAAAGGGTTTATTTCCATATTGTATCTCTCTATGACTCTAAAGACTCTATAGGCATCTGTTTAACAATGTCTTTTGACATTAGCTGGATGGAAAATAGGGCATAAGATGAATCAAAGTATGGGTCATGGAGATTATGGTTGGAATAAATCACAGAATCATAGGGTAGGTATAGATTTATGCTTCAGTATAAAGCACAAAATCCATGTGTACTTCATATTACTTTATTGATTTTCTTTTTCATTGTCTTTCTGATAGAAATTCCCTGACAACGATGCCATTTTATTGTTTTACCCTCTTTCTAGTCTGGTGTTAAGAATTAGCCAAAATTCATGAGCAAAAATATTTCAAAGTGACCTGTATGGCCTTAGGATACTTTCTTTGCATTTTCACTCTTGGCTCTGATTGTTAAACTCAAGAATATTTTCCGCTTTTCAAGATTGTGATATTTATTTTATGTTGGAATTTATTCAACCATGTGGCTGTTCCACATTGCTACCCAAAGTAGATAAGTACATAGGGCAGTAGGATGGCGCAGCGGTGGAGTTGCTGCCTTAAAGTGCTTACAGTGCCGGAGATCCGGGATCGATCCCGACTACGGGTGCTGTCTGTATGGAGTTTGTACGTTCTCCCCGTAACCACGCGGGTTTTCTCCAAGATCTTCGGTTTCCTTCCACACTCCAAAGAGGTACAGATATGTTGGTTAATTGGCTCGGTGTATGTGTAAATTATCCCTAGGGTGTCTAGGATAGTGTAAATGTGCGGGGAACACTGTTCGGTGCAGATTCGGTGGGGCGAAGGGACTGTTTCGTAGCTGCATCTCCAAACTAAAAACTAAACTAAACATAACTTATTGGTCTGATGAAAACTCATCAAAATGAAATATTGACTCTAGTTTTCTCTCCACTGATGTCACCTGATTTTATTCAGTTGTTATGTGTTAAAGATAAAAGAAAACTGCAAAACAAAACTAGAATGCATTGGAAATATACAAAAGGGTCGCTAGTATCTGGAAATGTTCCTGACAGTGAACAAAGGCAGAATGATACAAAGCACAAAGTCAATTGGCTCGATATGCCCTATTACAAATTTTTCAGGAATAACATTTTCAATTTCACCATCATCATTCATCATTAGCAAAAGGTCCATTTGGTACATTGTGGTGCCTGAAGCAAATTCAAAATAATTTAACGAAATTAATGATGCATGATCTAAAAAATTTTAAATCCAATATCCAGGTAATATTGTTTGCATGAATAAAAGTGCCAATATTACAAGAGCCGGGGTTTACAATGATATTTTCTCTTCTAATTTAATTCCAGTTATTGTGTAGTGTTTTTAGTTATCGTGAAGATTTAAACATTTCAAATTCAAACATGTTGTAACTCTAAAAGTGGATAGGGCTTGTGACACAGTGGAATGCTTGTCTAAGGCCCTGGGGAGTGGGGAGGTTGGAAGGGACTGCAACTAATGTACATGCAAAGCTGCTTCATTCCCTATTATAGGATGCGATATGAGTCTGGTGATACCTTCAACTTCTCTGAATTATCTCTGTCAATGAGCACCCTAGCTCCAATTTACTTCTCTTGTCAGCACAACACAAGTCAGTATTTTATTCCCATCCCATTCAAATATTGGGAAGGTAAGCCTTCTTCATACTCGTGCAGCTCCAGGGAGCTCAGCTGTGGACTTTTTGTCCTCCGTGTTCCGTCTCAATGTTACTCTTAAAGGCTCTTAAAACCCAAACTTGACACCACTCGCTTAAAACATCTTGATTCACTTTGCCTCCTCTTACATTTTTCAACACCCATGGTGTTCATTCTGATAGGCAAGTCTATTCACTGAGGTTTATTATGTTTCTTTTAGATGGATGGTTGGTGCATCTCACAGTCAGGGGGAAAAAAATATGTAATCTTTCTTACTTCCTGCCAGTGAGTGGTGGATGGGGAATTTAGCAGGAGAAAGTGTAAAAATATGGAAAGACGATTGGAAAATAGTGCAATATCTAAACATATTTTTGATTTGAGGAGGATTAAATTCCAATGTATCAATTCCATATTTTCTATTATTTCAGTTGAAGCCCAAATCCAATCCATTTAAGACTTTAAGAGTGGACCCCAATATAGTGGTTGACCCTGCTTAGGGTGTAAGTTGGAACAGAGTTGAACAGATTGACAAACTGCTTGAGAGTGCTACACAGATTTATGTTTATTTTCAATAGCTATTTTATGTAGAAAAAGTAGTTTTGCAACAAAATTAAACCGTGCAAAGCTTCCAACTGATTAAGAGGTGGAGTGAGTTCAGTTTAGTCTTGTTTTATTGTCACGTGTACTGATATACAGTAAAAAGCTTTTGTTGGGTTCTAACAAGCACGCATTTTGATTGAAACATAGCAATTCTTGGCAAACTGCTGTGGGTTTTTAGCAAGATATAATTGAACAGCAAAATATAACTGCATACACTTTATTAACTGGTTGAACACATACACTGCAAATGAAGTAATTTGATGGTTGTTCTGGTGATGAACTCCATCCTTGGAATAATGTTTCACCACAATTGGTTACTCAGTCATGGTTTAACTGAGATGCGCGACATTAAGGAAGACTCTTGAAGTCTTGAACTGCTTGTATTTGAGCTTCAACTAAAATAATAGAAAATATGGCAATGATACATCAAGATGTAATCGTCTTCAAATCCAGAAAATGTTTAGTTATAGTATTATTTTCCTATTATCTTTCCGTATTTTCCATAAATCAAACAGACTAGTACCGTCATAGTAAAAATACACTGAAGACCACAGCTCGTTCCATCATCCAAGTCCAGGGACATGTTTAGATTTACTGAAATGTGATCAGATCAGTTCAGTTTAGTTTAGTTTAGAGATAGAGCATGGAGACAGGCCCTTCGGCCCACCGAGTTGGCACAGACCAGAGACCCCTGCACATTAACACTATCCTACACACACAACGGACAATTTAAAATTTATACCAAGCTAATGAACCTACAAACCCTGTACGTCTTTGGAGTGTGGGAGGAAACTGAAGATCTTGGAGAAGACCGGCGTGGTCACGGGGAGAACGTACAAACTCCGTACAGACAGCACCCGTAGTTGGGATCAAACCCGGGTCTCTGGTGCTGTAAGTTCTGTAAGGCAGCAACTCTACCAGTGCCCCACCCCCCCATACCGATCCAACTGATCTGAAAATCTCAATTCAGTCTCACTTGTCCTTTATTGTGAACTGTGCTAACTTGATTTAATACTAGTTCAGTGACCGAGTGTGTGCTGATCAGATGCTGTAACCTATCATTCATGTAAAGTAATCTGCCACTTCTTGTAACATGTTGAGGAAGCCAATATTTGACAATAGCATTGAGAACTGCCAAGGTAACAGTCAGTCTTTATATCAGAGCTTGATAAACTCACAGACAGTTTTGGTAAAGAAAAGGTTAAAGTTTTGGCAAAGCTCACTTGGCTGCTGGAAGCAAAAGTCAGTCAATTTCAATTCTGTTCTGTACAAGGTGAATGAATACAAATTTCACTGTACCTTAATTGGTACATGTGGCAATAAACTGACCTTGAAACCTTGAAACCTTGAAACCTTGGATATTCGAATAAGTTAATACCGGGCACAGGCATCTTGGAAAGGCTGTAATGATTATGGTCACTGGAGTTCAATGTAGAAGATTACTAAATGGAAGCAGCAACTCCCTACTGAACAGATTAAGTTGTGCAACAGGGGGCCTTCAGGTTCAGACCTTGTCAAGCAACCTCCTGATCTAAATGGATGTTGCCTATTGAAATTTATTTCAAATAAACAGTGGCAAATGGCAAGTACTGAAATGCCAGAATGAACTATGAACAGATGAGATCATTTGTATTTTTTGACGTGTGTGTGTGTATGTGCGTAGTGCATGTGTGTTCTGACTTGATTATTGTAACAGTACTGTAGCTTTATGATTTATAGACTTTAGACTTCTGTTTAATGTTGCAGGTTATCCATCTCCATAAACTGCAGAGAGTAGTCTGATGAATATGTGGGCCTGCCATGTTTCAATAACTGTAGTACTCAAGATAGGCAAACTGCTATTCTGCTGTAATTATGTGGAGACAATTTTGCATTGTAAGAAGTCCTGGTTTGCTTACATTTAGAAAAGTTATAAACCTATTCAAGACAATCCAAATTTTTGATCATCTTACCTTTGACAGGATTAATTTTCTATTTGAATGCAGATTTCCCACGTACACACAGATGTAGTACTGACTTTGACCTTAAAATGTTGCTTTTATTTTGGTCCATTCAGCTGCACATTCTTAACATCCCATGTAAGTACTCTTGCGCTTTCTTTTTTTATATCATTGGAACAGCTTCTTTTTTCTTTGCGCAAGGACTTGGCCTTTGTGACTTGGAACTCAAGTTCACCCATCAGAGCAGAAGGAAATGCCCGATCCTTGGGCTCACTGAGCTGAACTCCAGCAGGGAATATCAGAAGCAAGTGTATTCGCTTTAAGCATTGCAAGCTGTAGTTCAGTGATGATTAGCTGGCAAGTGCTTGACTCAACGCAGCTGATAATTGAAGCCACTTGTCTGACATTCAACGAATTATGTCAAATCTTTCTAAAGAGTGTAAAAAGAAATTGTGCATGTTGGGGCTGTCTCAGTTGACGGCACTGAGGGCAGAAATCAATAATCTATCAAAGTTACCATGGAAAAATTGTTCAAGTCTTTCTAATGAATGAATGAATGAATGAATGAATGAATGAATGAATAAGTTTATTGGCCAAGTATGCATATACAAGGAATGTGCCTTGGTGCTCCGCTCACAAATGACAACACAAACATACAGTTAACAATTAAGAATAAAGCATAACCACATCAAAACAATAAGGATACAATGGATTTGGATTTACCTGCCAACTTCCCAGAAACCCAATTTTACATTAAGTGACCGATTGGGCATTAAACGTTTGGCACATGTTGCATTTGCTGGGAGAGGATGTAGTGGGGAATTAAATCAGCTCCTGAAATATGTCTTCCAAAAATATAAGGAAGTAAAGCTCCACCACAAATATTAACCAGTATTTTTGACTTAAGGGAACATTAGGAATCAAGTAGCAGCAGACAGAATCTGTCAGAGATGTCTGAGGGTCATTGTATTCCATGAAGCTACTGATTGCTTTTTTTAAGTCCAGCCAACACTTTGCTACCAAGCAAATTGAACCTTTTGATTTTTGAATCAGTAATATTTGAGAATTCAGCTGTGGAATGCCTCTGAACTGTTGAGATGGGAATATTTAAACAAGGTACCATATGGGCTTCTTTCCAACATCTTTTCTCATTCAAGCGTTTTTTTCCACAGGCTGACCAAACTTTCAGGGAATTGGAGAACTAACAGCATAGAACTAGACGAATTAGCTCATCGTCATTCTCCTGCTGCTTTAGTTGGGTTCAACCACAATCCCATTTCCTTGCTTCAGATCCCACCCTTTCATATTCTTCCTTTTTAAGTACAAGTAATTATCTTAAAAGGTCTTCGATGCTACTCCAAGTCTTGGCAGACATGCATTAATTCTTCCTGGCTTTAGTTTAGTTTAATTTAGTTTATTGTCAATTGTACCTAGGTACAGTGAAAAGCTTTTGTTGCGTGCTGAGCAATCAGTGGAAAGACAACACACGATTACAATCGAGCCATCCACTGTGTACAGGTACATGATAAAGGGAATGCCATGAATAATGTTCAGTATAACATAACGCCAATAAAGTCCGAACAAAGATTGTCCGAGGATTTCTATTCTCGTAATAATTCTGATAGTGTGAAACAAAAGGGAAAGGGAACAGGAAGATGGGACATCTAAACAAGTTGTCCCTTATAAAAAAATTAATCTCAGCCAGAGAAAGTATAAGGAACTCAGGAGACTGGGACTCCACTGTCGAGTTTGCACATTCTCCCTGTGATTGCCTGGGTTTTCTTCAGGTGCTACAGTTTCCTCCCACTTCCCAAGATGTTCGGGTTTGTAGATTAATTGGCCTCTGTAAGTTGCCCCAAATAGGGAGTGGATGCAAAAGTGGAACTAGAGAATAAGAGTGATTGATGGTCGGCGTGGACATTGTACTCCGAGGGGCCTGTTTCCATGCTGTATCTTTCAATCAATTCAACCAATCAATTACCAACCACTTGGAAACATTTATCCTGCCCAATTAAAGTACTGTCCTGGAGTGGAGTGTACTGAGTGATTCAGGGAACAAAAATGAACAGAAAATGGAAGTGTCAAAAAAGTGTTATCTGGATAAACAGGTTATATTCACTGTCTGCAAAGGAAATCAGATGCAGATTCTATTGCCTCAACACTTTCTGAAATTGATAAATTGCTGGCTATATATTGGTGTGAATGGTGTGAATAGGACATTTCACTACCTGACTGCATACATGTGAAGTTCTGATGCATGACAGAAAACTCCACACAATAGTGTGGACTTATGGATGCACCAGGTTAAATTCAGCATATTCCCCTGCGACAGAGATTGTGAAGTGGTATTAGCCTCTATCATCAATCCTTTTGCTCTATTCTACAATCTTCAGCACTTTGAACTGGTCAATGTACAGCCAGGAACCTGAACCAGTTGAAAGCTCTCTTTGTAAATAAGTTTACAATGTTAAGTTACAGATAGAAAGCGGGCATGGGTACAATTGCTGTTCTGAAGCTTAGGAACATAGAAACCAAAGTCAATTCACCATTCAATAAGACCGTGGCTTGTATCTTAATTGTATCAGTGCAAATGATGGAACCATTTGTCTTAATTCAGATAAATTCATCAAATTCCTGTCTCTTCAAGTGACGACTTCTGTCCCTTACAGGAAATCTGGAAATGTTCCGGTAAATAGTGGAAACTAATAAGAACTGATTTCTGTCCAATTTCACAGGCCATTGCACTACAGCCGTGCTTTAAGAAAATGGTTTTGTACGAAATGAAATTGATCACGCTACAGCTAGCTTTGAGAGCTACAATCATTTATTGTCTGAGATACCAAGCACACTGTTGTAAGAGAAAGAGAAAGCCACAAATAAAAAAAAAATCCAGTCCAACATATTACATTCTCCATATTTTCCATTTAATATAATAGAAAAAAAGGCAGAAACATAAACGTAAAGTACAACGATAAAAAATTGATATTAATACCACTTTTGTAAAGGTTGCCGAGATTAACTTCAACTTTAATAGCTCAGAGTAAAATATTAAACAAGAACATCTGCCTGTCTGGTGCAGATTATAAAAGTCAATTGGTATGTAAGCATTTAAACATGGACCCTCTTAGGCATGGCTGCTGCAGTCTATTGTGAAACAAACCTCTCTGCCATCTTGGAGGATTAAAAAATCTTTATAGAAAATACAAGAAAAGGTAGCTGTAGGTTAACTGTAATGAAGACAGATGTTTTGCAAATTTGACTGGGTTAGTGTTTGGAAATGAAAAAAAATGGAAAGATTGCTTTGTCATATTGATGGAGTGTTCTTACAATTTATGACCTGATGTTAAGGCCAGGGAGCTCTTAAGAGCTAGAAAGCACACCTGCAGCTGCAGAAATTGGGACTGTGAAGCTTTAACACTGCCTGTCAGAGGTCGGAAATTGACAGAGGCACCTTGTGGGAATGTCATGGTTGGAAAGGGTCTTAGCTGTCATTAAGAAACTCAAATGAACTCTCAATTGGACCTATTCACAAAATGCTGGAGTAACTCAGCAGGTCAGGCAGCATCTCGGGAGAGAAGGAATGGGTGATGTTTCGGGTTGAGACCCTTCTTCAGACTGATGTCAGGGGGGCTGGACAAAGGAAGGATATAGGTGGAGACAGGAAGATAGAGGGAGATCTGGGAAGGAGGAAGGGAAGAGAGGGACAGAGGAACTATCTAAACTATCTAGACTTTAAATAGTTCCTCTATCCCTCTCTTCCCCTCCTCCTTCCCAGATCTCCCTCTATCTTCCTGTCTCCACCTATATCCTTCCTTTGTCCCGTCCCCCTGACATCAGTCTGAAGAAGAGTCTCGACCCGAACCGTCACCCATTCCTTCTCTCCCGAGATGCTGCCTGACCTGCTGAGTTACTCCAGCATTTTGTGAATAAATACCTTCGATTTGTACCAGCATCTGCAGTTATTTTCTTATACTCAATTGGACCTAATAGCAAAGTAAAATACTTAATTCGTTTGCAGCATCCTTTAAAACGAGCTTACTTCTGTCCTGCATGGACAACTGGGAAGTCTGAGCTAATATTGAATTCAGATTTTAATGATGGCCATGCATATGTAAGGAAAACCACAACAACATTTTGCTTTGTGAACTTACTTCCTGCTAGGGAGCGTAGGTAAAAGACATACCCTGACTGTGTATGTGTGCATGCATGCGTAAGTGTATGAGTGCATGTGAGTGAGAGAGAGAGAAAGGATATTCCTGGATTTAATCTGCTAACGGTTCCTTCGGGATGGCAAGAGCGAAATTCGCCTTTTCTGGTGCACGTCGCCATTAGGAAGCAATGGCTAATGCCTCATTTAATCTGCTTGCTTCGAAGGAGGGAGTTTTAGGTGATGACAGTTTCACACGCAGAAGAGTTTACTGATGTTTTACTTGAATTCTAACAATTGAAACCTGTTAGCTTTCATTGAATGTTGAGGTGTGATTTCAGCAGTTCTTGTTTTGCTAGCATGAGTATGTATGCTCCCTGTAGCATATTACAAAACTTGAAGTACTCCACAGTTCTCTGGATGATCAGTCATCTGCCATTTCCCAGGATTAAAATTTCAGAGTTAATTGTCCTTTGCCTAAACTCCCGATAGCAATTACTTTGTCAGAAGATAGACACAAAATGCTGGTGTAACTCAGCGGGACGGGCAGCATCTCTGGAGAGAAGGAATGGGTGACATTTTGGGTCGGCACCCTTCTACAGATAGGTCAGGACCATTCCATGATTTTGAAGGATTTTAAAGTATTATGTCACACTAGAGTCACCCACCTAGAGTGTTTAGAGATACAGTATGGAAACAGGCCCCTCAGCCCACCGTGTCCTCGCCGACCAGCGATCCCCGCATATTAACACTATCCTACACCCACTAGGGACAATTTTTACATTTACCAAGCCAATTAACCAATTAATACGTCTTTGGAGTGTGGGAGGAAACTGAAGATCTCAGAGAAAACCCACGCAGGTCACGGGGAGAACGTACAAACTACGTCCAGACAGCACCTGTAGTCGGGATCGAACCTAGGTCTGCGGCGCTGCATTTGCTGTAAGGCAGCAACTCTACCGCTGCGCCACCGTGCCGCCCCAGTGGAGGGAAAAGGAAATGGCTTTGCTGTGTGTAACTGCTTACTATGCTGTTGGTTCAAACTGAAACCATAATCTAAAACAGAGTTTAAATCTCCCATCTTCCATTCTACATTGGTTGCTCCATGATCAATTGGCTTACAAAAACAGTACCCTTCATATTTTTTAAAACCCTTTCTCTGTTGCCTTACAAGGACTGGATACCAGAGATGCACAAGGATCTCTAGAGATCAAGTTTAGGAATTAATCGCCCAAAATATATTGCATGATGTGAGGCCATTTGGCCCAGTTTGTCCATGCTTGTGGGGGAAAAAAAGATATCCAGCCCAATCCCACTTACTATCACGAGGTCCATAGCAGATCAACTTCTTCAAAAATATTTCCAATAATTGGACAGGGATAGGAATCGTTTTGATGGATATGGGCTAAACACACGCAGATGGGGTGATTGTAGATGGGCCGTCTTGGTCGGCGTGGGCAAATTGAGCCCAAAGGGCTATTTCCATGCTGTGTGACTCTATGACTCTATGAATTGTTTAAACATAATACCTTTTCCTGCATCTATCACTCTTTTTTGGTGATAGTTTCTAGACCTTTTCCACATCTGGGTGAAAATAATTCCCTCTAACTTTTGTGCTAACTTCTTTAAATTGATTTCCACTCATATTTAACCACTCTTCTAAGTGCAATATTTAATTCCTTTTTACTCCATCCAGTCCGCCACTTATTATATAGGAAGGAACTGCAGATGCTGGTTTACACTGAAGATAGTCATAAAATGCTGGAGTAACTCAGTGGGACTGGCAGCATCTCTGGAGAGAAGGAATGGGTGATGTTTCAGGTCGAGACCTCAGTCTGAAGAAGGGTCTTGACCTGAAACGTCACCCCTTCCTCTCCAGAGATGCTGCCTCCCATTATTATATATGTATACCGTACATCCTTTGAATCATCCCACTGCCTCCTCTGTTCCAAAAAAGAACCCTACCTCATCCACTCCATCCTCATTGAAATAATTTTCCAATCCCGGCAACGTGCTAATAAATCTTTTTGTACCCCCTCTAGCACAATTACCTTGCATGCGGTGACTAGCACGATATAGAATGGCGTTATCAGTATTGATAGCATAAAAATCAAAATCAAAATAAGCAGATGCTGGAAATCGGAAACAAAAACAGGAAATGCTGGAAACACTCAGCAGTTATGGTCAGAAAAAGAAACATAGAGTCAATGCATCAGGTGAATGACTTCTTTAGTGTTGTACAGTGAAACAAAACCTCCCTGCTCTTATATTCTGTGCATTGGCCAACAAAGAAAGAACATCCGGACTTTTTTAAAAACCTTATTGCCCTGTTCATCTACCTTTAGGGATTTATGGACAAACACTTTAGGTTTTCCAATCCTCTCATCATCCTTCCAGAACAAGGGGCCACAGTTTAAGAATAAGGGGTAGGCCATTTAGAACTGAGATGAGGAAAAACTTTTTCAGAGAGTTGTGAATCTGTGGAATTCTCTGCCTCAGAAGGCAGTGGAGGCCAATTCTCTGAATGCATTCAAGAGAGAGCTAGATAGATCTCTTAAGGATAGCGGAGTCAGGGGGTATGGGGAGAAGGCAGGAACGGGGTACTGATTGAGAATGATCAGCCATGATCACATTGAATGGCGGTGCTGGCTCGAAGGGCCGAATGGCCTCCTCCTGCACCTATTGTCTATTATCTATTGTAAATTGTGTACTTTGTTAACCTGTTTCACCTCCTCAATCACATAATCTTGCACTTGTCAGCTAAATCTCTCCTCAGCCTTCTCCAAAGAAACAGCTCCACACTCCATAATCTCTCCTTGTAATTGCAATCCCTCAGCCTGGGAACCATTCTTGTGAACAATTTCCGCTCCCTCTCGAACACTCTCTCATCCTTCCAAGCAGTGACTTTCCAAATAAAAGTTTACCCTGTCCCTCAGAATTGATTCCAATGATTTTTCCAGTTCTGACATTAAAGATAATGCCCTGTAATTATTCACTATCCTTTCCTTTTTTAAAACAACACAACACTGTTAACAGTCCTACATCCATCAGAGTCCCTCCTTTAGCTCTGGAGACATAAAAAATAACTGCTAAGTAATTTCTTCTCATACGTCTTTGCTGACCTGGAATATACTTTAGTTTAGTTTAGAGATACAGCAAACAAACAGGCCCTTTGGCCCACCGAATCCGCGCCAACCAGCGATCCCCGCACATTAATACTATCCTACACTCACTCGGGAAAATTTACAATTTTTTTTACCGCAGCCAATTAACCAACAAACCTGTACCTCTTTGGAGTGTGGGAGGAGAACGGAGCTCCTGGAGAAAACCCACGCAGGTCACGGGGAGAACGTACAAACTTCGTACATTACCCGTAGTCAAGATCAAATCTGGGTCTCTGGCGCTGCAAGGCAGCAACCCATGGGGAGGAGGGCAGAGTGGGGGTGGGGGAAGAGTGGGGGGTGGGGAGCGAGGTGGGGGTGTGAGGAGGGGAGGGGAGTGGGGTGGAGGGGGTAGGGATGGGGAGGGGGGAATGGAGGTGGAGGCAGGGCTGAGGGTGTGGGTGCGGGGAGGGGCAAGTGGGGATGGGGTAGGGGGATGGAGTGGGTCAGTGGGGGAAGGAGGGGGGATAAGGGGGATTGAGTGGGGGGGTTGAGGGTGCTACACCAATATAGGAGAGGCGTTGGGTCCAGGACTCGCTCAGTGACACCTCTTCCCTTCCCTGTCCCCCCTCCACGAGGAATGGACCCAACTTGGTCTAGTGGATACTAAAAATCAATATTTCTTGGGAAGAGCCATTGGCTAAAGGTGACTGTATTTGGATCCATATGTTCTTAGGTAAACCGCATGTATTCTAATTGACTAGAAAATCTATCACATAATCCATGGAGTCTAGTTTGTCCTAATTTGTCTAACCTCTCCTTCCAGCTAATCCCTCTAATTTAGTCAGCATCCAGGTAAACCACTTCTGCATCCTCTCTAAAGCCTCAACATCCTTCCTGTAATGGCGTGACCAGAACTGCACACAATGCTCCAAATGTGCCTAACCCAAGTTTTATAAAGCTGTAACATGACTTCCAGATTTAAATATTTTAAATATTCTAAACATTAGGGCCTCAAATGTCCACGGTGTATTTATGATTCCTGCCATAATGTCACCAATAACTTGACAAACTAGCGATATGGCAACAATGACCATTTATATCTGTTCTGATTCTCTGAGGGTTTCTCCTGTTTCCCACTGAACACCTCTATTAGAAATTTCAGGGAAAGTTTCCTGTGACAGCAGGTCAACACTAACTTCCTCAGGTATAATCATATTTCCCTCTTTTTGCCACAAAAGCTCAATTTTGAATGTACTGCATGGAGGGACATTGGAAGCAGATACAGTGGGAACTGAAACGGATTAATGTCTAAACAGGAATACATTTGCACAGTGTTAGACCCAAACACAATGGATTGGTGGAGATACAAGGAACTGCAGTTGCTGGAACCTTCAGCAAAACACAAATGACAATAGACAATAGACAATAGGTGCAGAAAGATGCCATTCGGCCCTTTGTGCCAGCACCACCATTCAATGAGATCATGGCTGATCAATCTCAATCAGTACCCCGTTCCTGCCTTCTCCCCATACCCCCTGACTCCGCTATCCTTAAGAGCTCTATCCAGCTCTCTCTTGAATGCATTCAGAGAATTGGCCTCCACTGCCTTCTGAGGCAGAGAATTCCACAGATTCACAACTCTCTGACTGAAAAAGTTTTTCCTCATCTCAGTTCTAATCTGACTGAAAACGTTTTTCCTCATCTCAGTTCTAAATGCTGGAGGAATTCAGCGGGTCATGCAGCATCTGTGTGGCAAATGGATAGACAATGTATTGGATCTGGAAAAGGGTCCTGACCCAAATCTCTCCTATCCATTCCCTCCATAGATGCTGCCTGACCTGATGGATTGATAGATTCTATTGGTAGTAACTATTTCTCCACCAAATCTAAGACAATACTGGAATGAATAGAAGAACACCATGTGTAGGAAGGAACTGCAGATGCTGGTTTAAACTGAAGATAGACACAAGAAGCTGGAGTAACTCAGTGGGACAGGCAACATCTCTGGAGAGAAGGAATGGGTGACGTTTCGGGTCGAGACCCTTCTTCAGACTGAACGTCATGGGAAAGGTTAACGAGAGATATCGACGATGATGTGGAGAGATGTAGAACAATGATTGAAAGATATGCACAAAAGTAATGATGATAAAGGAAAAAGGCCATTGTTAGCTGTTTCTTGGGTGAAAACGAGAAGCTGGTGCGACTTAGGTGGGGGAGGAATGAAGAGAGAGGGAATGACGGGGTTACTTGAAGTTAGAGAAATCAATATTCATACCACTGGGCGGTAAGCTGTCCAAGTTAAATATAAGATGCTGTTCCTCCAATTTGCGTTTAGCCTCACCCTGACAATGGTGGAGACCTAGGACAGAAAGGTCAGTGTGGGAATGGGAAGAACACCATAGTTGCTGAAAATAGCAGCTGACAACAAAATCAGGAAAACACTGCGGAAAAATAACCATGCCGCTCGATATGATGTGCCAAACATTAGCAGGAAGCAATGTGAAAATAACTACACAGCTAGAGTTATAATGAAAGGATTAAAAAAAAACCAGCAGCAAAACTAAAGAGTCAAATACACAGGAAACACTAAAATGCCGGAAAAAAATCAGCAGCTGCCATTTAAATAATAGCAGGAAATGTTAAATGAGTAATCAAGTTAATAAAATCTCACCTTGACACGGGACCTATTTATATGGGATTGTTTCTCTTTCTCATTCCAAACAAAATCACAGTGATTTATGAACCAAATATTTGCACCCTCTCACTGTATTCAGAGACCATTCCTGATTCCAACTGAAAGCTCAAAATTCCTTCAAAGACCAGTGCAGAAGATTGAAAACCCATACCTCCAAATTCTGGAACAGTTTCTTCCCAGCTGTTATCAGGCAACTGAATGGTCCTCTCATCAGCTAGAGAGTAGTGTTACCCCCTCTACCGGACTTTACCATTGTTATATCTTTGCACTAAATGTTGTATCCTTTATCCTTTATCTGTGCATTGTGGACAGCTTGATTGTATTCATCTATGGTCCTTTCTCTGACTGGATAGCACAGAAACAAAAGCTTTTCACTGCACCTTGGTAAATGTGACAAGAAGAAACTAAACTAAACTAAACCTTGCTCAACAATATATTTTATTCTTTCCTCTCCCCCTCCTCTTAATCTGTCACTACACCTGCTCAAAATCTATTGCTTTGAATGAAGCTGACTAGGAAATTAATTTCTCTCCCTTTCTCTCTCTCTCCCTCTCTCCCTCACTCACTCTGTTTCTCTGTCTCTCTGTGCCTCTCTCCATCTGTCTGTCCCCCCATATCTCTCTCTCTCTCTCTCTCTCTCTCTCTCTCTCTCTCTCTCTCTCTCTCTCTCTCTCTCTCTCTCTCTCTCTGCAGATGTTCTACTAGATTTTTTCCAAACATCTCAGGTTTCCACTCCATTATATTCTGCACTGATTTGCCTTCACATGAGTGAAATTCAAAGCATTAACCCCAGAAATGACCACAGTAAAGCTTTAAACTATAAAATTGCTAAACGTTAATTTCAGATAACCTACTACGCCATTAACAGTTACAGGATCAAGTGTAGTGTAAAATATTCACTTTGTCAGATTCTGGAGTAAGGTTGTGGAAATAGCAATGATAAAGTACCTCTGCACTAATCTCATCCGTCAGCTAGTGCAGATACAGTATATAAGCATGTCTCCTGGGTGATCAAATGGATTGTGCACAGAATAAATTGTATTCAATCGGACATGAAGCTATTAGTCACACATCTCTCACTCCTTCAGCCATAGCTGGACCTTTACATATAATCAAGCAGTCACATGCATTTAATTCTAATTTCAAATCTATTACTTTGATGCATCACTTTATTGCTGCAGTTTGACAGTTCATTCAACCATTCATATATATCATGGGAATGAAGCCAAATATTTTAATTTAGTTTATTATTGTCACATGTTCTGAGGAACTGTGAAAAGCTTTTGTTTGTGTGCTATCCAGTAAAAAAAAAGGCTATACATGAATACAATCAAGCCCTTCACAGTACACAGATAAGGTACAACATTTAGTGCAAAGATATAACACTGAAGTCTGATGAAGTCTGATTAGAGGTAGTTCAAAGGTCTCCTATGAGGTAGTTGGGAGTTCAGGACCGTTCTCTAGATGATGAGAGGAACATTCAGTTGCCTGATCATCGGAAGAAACTGTTCCTCAATCTGTAGATGTGCGTTTTCAAACTGCTGTGCGTCTTTCCTATTGGGAGAGGGGAGAAGAGGGAATGACCGTGGTGAGACTGGTCCTTGATTATGCTGGTGGCCTTGCCGAGGCAGTGTGAAGTGAAAATAAAGTCAATGGAAAGGAGGCTGGTTTATGTGATGGTTTGGGTAACGTCCACAACTCTCTGCAATTTCATGGATGAAGCTGTTCCAAAATCATGCTGTGATGCATCCTGATAACATGGTGTATATGTAGAAGTTGGTGAGGGTTGTAGGGGACTAAGCCTTCTTGATGTGCTTTCTTGGCCATAGCTTTGATGTGGCTGGCTCAGGGCAAATTGCTAGTGATATTTATTCCTAAGAACTTGAAGCTTTCGAAAATCTCTGCTTCGACGCCATCAATGTACATCAGGGTGTGTATACTGCTTTGCTTTCTGAGGCCAATCACAATCTCCTTTATCTAGCTGAGATTGAGAGAGATGTCGTCTTGGCACCATGTTTCTGGGTTCTCAATCTCCTTTGTCTCATCTTTATTCAATATCCAGCCCATTTCAGAAATATTTAGAATCATATAAAAGTTATGATTCAGTCATTCAGCCCATCATGTTGATACTGGTCTAAAAAGAAGCTAATCACATCTTAATACCAGAGGAAGCAGCAAACCGGAGGACTGGGAGAAATTTAGAACTCAAAAGAGGAGGACAAAGGGTTTAATTAAGGGGAAAAAAGAGCATGAAAGAAAGTGGGGAATATGAAAACTACTCTAAAAGCTTCTTCAGATATGTAAAAAGGAAAGGATTAGTGAAGACAAATGTAGGCCCCTTACAATCAAGTGAATTTATAATGGGAAACAAGGAAATGGTAGAACTTTAAATGAGTACTTTGGTTCTGTTCTTACTAAGGAAGACACAAACAATCTCCCAGAAATACTAGGGGACCAAGGATCTAGTGGGAGGGAGGAACTGAAGGGAATCCACATTAATCAGGAAATTGTGTTAGGTATACTGTTGGGACTGAAGGCAAATAAATCCCCGGGGCCTGATGGTCTGCATCCCAGAGTACTCAAGGAGGTGGCCCTAGAAATCGTGGATGCATTGGTGATCATTTTCCACCTGGAGGGTAGCCAATGTAACCCTACTTTTTAAGAAAGGAGGGAGAGAGAAAACAGTGAATTATAATAATAATAATAATAATAATAATGCATTTTATTTATATAGCGCTTTTCATATACTCAAAGACGCTTTACAGAGATTTAGAGAACATAGGGAAATGAATAAATAGATAAATAAGTAAATAAGTAAACGAACAGAGAAAGGAGACAGAAGGTGAGGTGACCTTCACCTTTGTGATGTGATAGACCAGTTAGCTTTAAATCGGTAGTGGGGAAGATGCTAGAGTCGATTGCTAAAGATGTTATAGCAGCGCATTTGGAAAGCAGTGACAGGATCGGTCAAAGTCAGCATGGATTTATGAAGGGGAAATCATGCTTGACTAGTCTTCTGGAATTTTTTGAGGATGTAACAAGTAGAATGGATAAGGGAAAGGCAGTGGATGTGGTGCATCTGGACTTTCAAAAAGCCTTTGACAAAGTCCCACCCAAGAGATTAGTGTGCAAAATTAGAGCACATGGTATTGGGGGTAGGATATTGACGGATAGGGAACTGGTTGGCAGACAGGAAGCAAAAGGGAGGAATTAATAGGTCCTTTTCAGAATGGCAGGCAGTGACTAGTGGGGTGCCGCAAGGCTCGGTGCTGGGACCACGGTTATTTACAATATATATTAACGATTTAGACAAGGGAATTAAACGTGACATATCCAAGTTTGTGGATGACACAAAGCTCTGTGCCCTCACTGCGATGCGATGAGGATGCTATGAGGCTGCAGGGTGACTTGGATTGGTTGGGTGAGTGGGCGGATGCATGGCAGATGCAGTATAATGTGGATAAACGTGAGGTTATCCACTTTGGTGGCAAGAACAGGAAGGCAGTTTATTATCTGAATGGTGTCAGATTAGGAAAAGGGGAGGTGCAACAAGACCTGGGTGTGCTTGTACATCAGTCACTGAAAGTAAGCATGCAGGTACAGCAGGCAGTGAAGAAAGCTAATGGCATGTTGGCCTTCATTGCGAGAGGATTTGAGTTTAGGTCCTACTGTAGTTGTACAGGGCTCTGGTGAGACCGTACCTAAAGTATTGTGTGCAATTTTGTTCTCCTAATTTGAGGAAGGACATTATTGCTATTGAGGGAGTGCAGCGTAGGTTCACAAGGATAATTCCCAGGATGGCGGGACTGACATATGATGAAAGAATGGGTCGACTGGGCTTGTATTCACTGGAATTTGGAAGGATGAGAGGGGATCTTATAAAAAACATATAAAATTCTTAAAGGATTGGACAGGCTAGATGCAGGAAAAATGTTCCCGATGTTGGGGAGTCCAGAACCAGGGGTCACAGTTTAAGAATAAGGGGTAGGCCATTTAGGACTGTGATGAGGAAAAACTTCTTCACCCAGAGAGTTGTGAATCTGTGGAATTCTCTGCCACAGAAGGCAGTGGAAGCCAATTCACTGGAAAAAGAAGGAATGGGGTACTGAATTTAGATGATCAACATGATCATATTGAATGGCGGTGCTGGCTAGAAGGGCCGAATGGTCTACTCCTGCACCTATTTTTCTATGTTTCTATGTTACCAGGATTAGGTTCATGACCAGATAGTTCTCTGTCTTCAAGTGCACATTCAAGTGCCGTTCAAATGTGGTGTAAGTTTTTTTTTGTAATGTAATTTGGAAATGGAAACATCCAGCAGATACGGCACCTCCGCCGGAGAATTGAAAGTCAGTGAGTTTTTGAACCTAAATGGCCAGTTTCACCATTGAAAAATGTATATATGTCAAGCATTCTAAAATGGAATGGAGTATAAGAGAAGATGTTTGTTACAAAATGTGATATAATGACCAATTTGCACTAAAATGTGCAAAACCTTGTAAAAACAATGTTGCAAAAACACATGTGGCGTCAATGAAAATATGGTGAAACCACCTCCCCCCGCCCCCCCCGCCCCCCCCCCCCGCTAATGTGTCTTTATGATTGTATCGATTTAGCTGCTTGTATGGAGAGCAACACTTTACTTGGTTTGTCCATGAATGGCAAAGAGCCACAACAAGAGCTGAATTTCATTGTGATTGTTGCCGACTACTGTTCTCTAATTTTTAGGTGAGCAGGAATGAGTAGCTTGTTTTAATGGGAGGTGGATTGCACATTGTCACAACCACAAAAAAAATAAGGGTTAAAGGATTTTTTTGGCAAAAAACCTATCATTGATGATGTGAGTTTTATTTAGTCTATGGCTGGTGCCCAACACCCCAGACAGGTCAGAGTCGTTTACAAAGGGAAGTACTTGTATGAGTCAAATCTGTCATCAGTTTGTACTGTAACCCTATGGGAATTACAGGCTCCCAAAATAGTCTGGCATATCAAAAAAGTTAAAGTTGAAGTTTTATAAATATTAGTAATTTATAAAATAAGCCTCGGGTCTAGGATGATGCCCCTCATATTTCTATATTTGAGAAGTTGTGACTGCAGGCTACTTTGGAGGTGTAGAAGAAAATATCAATCATGAAATCCCACGTTCCATAAGATATCAAGCTCCTTGTGGTTTCTTTGGAATAACACACAGGGATAAAATTTAGTGTCATGGAGACCTAGAATGACAGAGCAAAAAGCAGGCTCTTTAACCCACCATGTGCACGCTTATCAAGTAACCATTATTACTAATCCCATTACCAGCACTTGTATAAAAGCATTCCATGCCTTGGCAATACCACTGTATGTCTTGAAAGTGGCACAGTGGCACAGCTGGTAGAGCTGCACCCTCACAGTGCCAGAAACCCAGGCTGAATCCTGGCCTTGGATGCTGTCTGTGTGGAGTTTGCATGTTCTCCCTTCGACCACGTGAGTCTCAACCGGGTGCTCAGGTTTCTTCCAACATCCCTAAGACATGTGGGTTTGTAGGTTAATTTGTCTCTATAAAATGGCCTCTGTAAAATTACCCCTAATTTGCAGAGAGTAGATGAGAATGTGGGCCAACATAGAGCTAGAGTGAAGATAGATACAGAATGCTGGAGTAACTCAACAGTTCAGGCAGCATTTCTGGAGAAAAGGAATAGGTGACAACCCAACGGTATGAATATTGATTTCTCTAATTTCTTGTAACCCTTGCATTCTCTCTCGCTCCGCCCATTCACCACCCTAGGCATCTTGCTAGTTTTACTGTTCGTATCCCCTCGATTTCACCTCCTCCACAGCCAACAATGGACCATTGTAGGCTCTTTGGCTATTGGGGCTGGTGCTGATTTGTTCTGTACTTTATCATACCTCTAGTTTCCCTCTCCTCTGACTCTTAGTCTGAAGCATTGACCCAAAACGCCACCTATTCCTTTTCGTCAACAATGCTGCCTGACTCATTTAGTTACTCCAGCGTTATGTGTCTACCTATATATATTCCTTGATTCGTCCCACACCGGGGAAATTTACAAATTTACCTTCAGTGTAAACCAGCATCTGCAGTTCTTTCCTACATATAGAACAAGAGTTAACATATAAGTATTCCTTACTTAAATTCTCGTAGATTGCCGCGTTAAACTGATATTATAGATATGAGAGTATGAAACTAAATGGAGATGTCCAAGAGACAGAATCTGGGATTGAAAGGCACAATTAAGTGATGAGAGTTGAGAGCAAAACAGTCATGTCAGTGTAGCATTACCTGCACATTGCATCCAATGAGCTGTAACTATGTTGGCATTGGCTAAGTACACCTGCACAAATGAAACATATTGGCTGACGGGACCTGTTAAAACAAGTCTCCCTGACTCTTAGTCTGAAGAAAGGTCTCGACACGAAACATCATCTATTCCTTTTCTACAGAGACGCTGCCTGACCCACTGAGTTATTCCAGGATTTTGTGTCTATCTTTGGCCAGTGTGTTTATCTACCCCAACATCTGCAGTTCCTTCCTACTCAGCTGTTTAAAGTCAGCTTGCACCGTAGAAACATAGAGGTGCAGATGCTGGTTTACTACAACAAAAACAACAACAACTACTACTACTATTACTACAACAACAACACACAAAGGTACAATGTGCTGGAGTAACTCAGCGGGTCAGTCAGCTTCCTTGGAGAACAGGGATAGATGATGTTTCGGGTCAGGACCCTTCTTCACTATTGTAGTTTGTGTCTGCAATAATTCTTGCAGCATGTGAATCTGATCACGGAAGCAGAAGAATTAAATGTTGCGGGAGAGAACAGGCCTCATGCATTCAGGGAAGAGGTGTGAAATAGGAGAGTTGTTCTCCTTCCACAGAGGGACAGAGGTTCCTTCAGTATAGAGAGTCGATAGCAATACCAGGAATCAAGTAGGTCAATACCAGAATCACTGTGCAGTGTGTCATAGGTGCCATCATGATCTGTATTTCCTTCAGGGTCCAAGGGAACCCACCAAAAGCACAGATCATAATGCCATGGGAAATACTAGTACTTATTTCAAAGTATTTCTGGCTAATTTTGCAATTTCAAGCAGGAAAGTCTTATGGTGTTAGTATGAAGTGTATTATCCAATAGGTGTATCAAAATAATAAAAAGCCCAATTTATAGCTGCAAACTTCTTAACATTCTCACTTAATGTGATTCTGATCTTAGCCAGGTTGTTAATGGTTAACACTTTACTGAAAACTCCCTCCAGAATAAGCAAGGATCAGACAAGGTTTGGTTCAGAAACTAGATCACGCTCAGATAGGTTCGCTTATAGACCAGTTAGTCTGACATCAGTGGTGGAAAAGATGCTGGAGTTAATTATAAAAGACAAAATTGCGGAGCATTTGGTTAGCAGTAACAGGATTGTTCCGAGTCAGCATGGATTTACGAAGGGGAAATCATGCTTGACTTATCTTCTGGAATTTTTTGAGAATGTAACTAGGAAAATGGACAGGGGAGAGCCGGTGGATGTAGTGTACCTTGACTTTCAGAAAGCCTTCCACAAGGTCCCACATAGGAGATTAGTGTGCAAAATTAGAGCACATAGTATTGGGGGTAGGGTACTGACATGGATAGAAAATTGGTTGGCAGACAGAACGGGCGGCACGGTAGCGCAGCGGTAGAGTTGCTGCTTTACAGCGAATGCAGCGCCAGAGACTCAGGTTCGATCCTGACTACGGGTGCTGCACTGTAAGGAGTTTGTACGTTCTCCCCGTGACCTGCGTGGGTTTTCTCCGAGATCTTCGGTTTCCTCCCACACTCCAAAGACGTACAGGTATGTAGGTTAATTGGCTGGGTAAATGTAAAAATTGTCCCTAGTGGGTGTAGGATAGTGTTAATGTACGGGGATCGCTGGGCGGCATGGACTTGGTGGGCCGAAAAGGCCTGTTTCCGGCTGTATATATATGATATGATATGATATGAAAGCAAAGAGTGGGGATAAATGGGCCCCTTTCAGAATGGCAGGCAGTAACTAGTGGGGTACTGCAAAACTCAATGCTGGAACCGCAGCTATTTACAATATACATTAATGACTTGGATGAAGGGATTAAAAGTAACATTAGTAAATTTGCAGATGACATAAAGCTGGGTGGCAGTGTGAACTGTGAGGAAGATGCTATGAGGTTGCAGGGTGACTTGGACAGGCTGTGTGAGTGGGCGGATGCATGGCAGATGCAGTTTAATGTGGATAAGTGTGAGGTTATCCACTTTGGTGGTAAGAATAGGAAGGCAGATTATTATCTGAATGGTGTCAAATTAGGAAAAGGGGACCGACAACGAGATCTGGGTGTCCTAGTGCATCAGTCACTGAAAGGAAGCATGCAGGTACAGCAGGCAGTGAAGAAAGCCAATGGAATGTTGGCCTTCATAACACGAGGAGTTGAGTATAGGAGCAAAGAGGTCCTTCTACAGTTGTACAGGGCCCCAGTGAGACCGCAGCTGGAGTACTGTGTGCAGTTTTGGTCTCCAAATTTGAGGAAGGATATTCTTGCTATTGAGGGCGTGCAGCATAGGTTTACTAGGTTAATTCCCGGAATGGCGGGACTTTCGTATATTGAAAGACTGGAGTGACTAGGCTTGTATGCACTGGAATTTAGAAGGATGAGAGGGGATCTTATTGAAACATATAAGATTATTAAGGGGTTGGACACGTTAGAGGCAGGAAACATGTTCCTAATGTTGGGGGAGTCCAGAACCAGGGGCCACAGTTTAAGAATAAGGGGTAGGCCATTTAGAACAGAGATGAGGAAAAACTTTTTCAGTCAGAGAGTTGTAAATCTGTGGAATTCTCTGCCTCAGAAGGCAGTGGAGGTCAGCTCTTTGAATGCTTTCAAGAGAGAGCTAGATAGAGCTCTTAAGGATAGCGGAGTCAGGGGGTATGGGGAGAAGGCAGGAACGGGGTACTGATTGAGAATGATCAGCCATGATCACATTGAATGGTGGTGCTGGCTCGAAGGGCCGAATGGCCTACTCCTGCACCTATTGTCTATTGTCTATTATCTAACAGAGAAAGACGTGATTGTTTATTTTTTGCTGTTTCATTTAGTGGGGTGTAATCAGACAAATCAGCCTCCATGTTTGGAATGGGGAGATGTTATGAAAAGCCTATTCTACTTTTGATACGCATGTAATGCAAATGTATTTGATGCCAAGCTGTTAAAGTTTGATAATATTGTACTTGAGCACCAGTTAATTAATAACAGGCTTGAACGTTCTTACAAAGAAGTCTTTGAAGATATCCTTGAACTTTTAAATCATGTTTTTTAAGTCTCTCGGTCAAACCAAGGTGCTTAATCTCCTTGTTGGGGGCTTTCCGATGAATTGTTGATTCTACAAAAAAACTTTGATCTGTAAACTTGACCACCATCAAGAATTTCTAACTCCTGGTGATCTCAATTTTGATAATATATTATCTTTAAGGAGCATAAACTTGCTTGGCAAACATGCAAAGTTCTTATCTGTAGTTGTAGACAGTATGATTGCGACACTAAATCTCTCTTGGATTTTCCTCGAAGTGATTATAAACTCCCTTTCAGGTTGTGAAAGATATAATCCATTACAGCATTAACCAGAAACATAACATAAAAGGAATTCAATTGCTTAGTCATAGAGTCATACAGCATGGAAACAGGCCCTTCGGCCCAACTTGCCCATGCCAACCAAGATGCCCATATATGCTAGTCCTATCTGCCCTTGTTTGGCCCATATTCCTTTAAACTTTTCCGATTCATGTAACCTATACCAATGTATTTTAAATGTTGTTATAGTACCAGCGTCAACTACCTCCTCTGGCAGCTTGTTCCATATACCCACTACCTTCTGATTCTTGATTCCCCTACTCTGGGTAAAAGACTCTGGACATCTACCCAATTGCATCAATTGTTTCAGTGTTCAGCCTTGGTTAAGTATGAACATCAAGTAACACCTCTTACAAACAATGTTAATCAACAACGCTAACAAATCAAAGTCAAATCAAACTTTCAAATCAAAGTCATTGATTTGAAACGTGAATTTGATTCCTCCCTCTGCAGATGCTGCCTCAGATTAGTTTAGTTTAGTTTAGTTTAAAGATACGGATTGGAAACAAGCCTTTTGGCCCACCAGGTCCGCGCTAACCAACAATCACTTTGTACACTAGCTCTATTCTAAACAATAGGGACAATATACAGAAATCAAATAACCTACAAACCTGCATGTCTTTGGGATGTGGGAAGAAATGGAAGCACCCAAAGAAAACCCACACCATCACTGGAAGAACATACAAACTCCACACAGCCAGCACCCGTAGTCAGGATCGAACCCGGGTCTCTGGCGCTGTAAGGCAGCAAATGTACCGCTACACCACTGTACCGCCCTGCTGTACTACCGTACAGCCCTGTTCACTCTTTGCAGTATTTTCTGTTTTGTATCATTTTTCCACCCTCTGAAGATTTTTACTTTTCATTTGCCAGTGGTCAGTGTGATATAATTATTTTGTCTTTGACATGTTTTATTATGTTTTCTGTTTAGAAAACTGATCAGTTATTTTTGTGGATAAGGTAGTATAATATCAAGTTGCTGAAGAGATTCTGGTTCTGTGTCAATGGAGCTCGGACCTACAGGAGTCATTTATAGCAATGACTTCCATTTGTGTGGTAAAGCACCACATCTTGTAACTTTGTCTTAACATGCCAAGTGGAGCGCAAGATCCTTTTAAGGTAGGATATGTCAAAGATAAATTGCAAAGCTTCAAGAAGACAGACTGCAAGGGATAGGGACAGGTAGTGCTTAAAAATGTTTAAAGTCCACTTCATGTGTTGTAATAATTCTGTGCTTTAAAGAAGGTTGAAACTGAGCATCTGTAAATTATGCACACTGCAGTCTACTTTAATCAGATTCTGTTCTCTGTTGTCAAAGGACAAATCGCAATCATAAAACAATAAAATGAGGTCGAAAGGGTAACAGGACATTTGCTTGTCTGTAATGGTGTGGAATTGGGCTGTGTTTTACACTGTTGTGTCTTTCAGTGGTGCATGATGTATATTTGTTATAAGACCATTTGGAAGAAGGAAAAGTTCTAAAGTGCCTACTGCAATAAATAAACCATCAAAGGAAAATTCTGTATAAAAGGAGTGGATGAATCTTTGTTCATTGAGCAATCTCCTAGATTTCTCCCAGTGATCACTGTATTTGGCGCTCTTAAGTAAAGTCTTGATTGCCTTGTCCGATCTATGTGTTTTAAAGTTTTCTTTAACAGATAAAAATAATTAATGACATGAAGAAAATAGGAGTTATTCTTTAGTAATGCTTTGCAATGTGATACTAAATGGGATATCAATTTACATAGACATTGCTTTTTCTCCCTGAAAGATGATACCATTTTTGCTGCCGGAATAGTTCAATTGATCCTTTACAAAAATTTCACCCGAAAAACAGCAAGCAGAAGGAATCCGTAGAAGTCCAGATTCTTTGGCAAAGTAATTGATCTCATTGTTTTACTGAACTTCACAACTTACGGTTGTAACTTGCTCAAATGGTGACTTGGGGAAATCATTACACTGGGTAGATACTGGGCATTGGGAGTGAATTTGCAAATAAATCACCAAGGCATGGAAGGCTACGGACCAAGTGCTGGGAAATGCGATTAGTGTTAATGGGTGCTTGATGGCCTGTTTCTGTGCTGTATAACTTGATGCCTCTGTGAGAATTAAATCCTTGTACAGAACCGTGACACTTAATAATCAGTAAGAAAGTTTCTGACCAGCTCTCCTGATTTGGATCAGTTAGTTAGGTTCTGAAACTGGGCCATGTTCCATTTTGCAATACTCTTTCAGAAACATTTGAAAAGAAATGTCTATTTGACAGAATTACTTCTCAAAGAAAGGAAATTATGTTTTATAATAGGCTCATGCCAAGCAATTAAGTTCCTGTTTCCTACCTTGCGAGACATTAATTGCATTCAGTAAGTTATCCTCAAGATCATTGTGCATGTTCTTGAATGATTTGAAGTAGCAAAATCAAAAAAGTCTGACAATCAAGGATAACAGAAGCCTTTATGGCCCTATTGTTCTCTATTTCAATATCTTAATAGCCCCATCTAATCAGCTCATTATTCAGCTGACAGTAACTTCTATATTGGACTATTATGTTGGTATTGATATTCCACTTGTCACCTGCACCAAGATACAATGAAAAACTTGTTTAGTGTGTTATCTAGGCAAATCATACCATATAAACGTATAACAGCTAGTGTAATAAGAGAAATGATACAGCGTGCAGAATATAGGGTTAGAGCAGTGGAGAAAGTGCAGACCAAAATTGAAAATACCCCTAAAGAGGTAGATTGGTAGATTGGGAATACATATTTAAAATATGAGAGGTTTGTTCAAGACTCTGATTAGACAGCGAGGAAGCTGTTCTTGAATCTGGTGGTACATGCTTTCAAGCTTTGGTATCTTCTGACCCGTGTGGGAAGAAGGGAGTATAACTAGGGTGTGGGTGGTCCTTGATTTACCAAGGTAGCGTGAAGTGTAGATGGAGTCAATGAAGGGGAGGCTGGATTGTGGACTGGACTGCGACCACAACTCTCTGCAATATCTCATAGTCTTTAGCAAAGCATTTGCCATACCAAACTGTGATGCATCCCGATACGATGCTTTCTATCATGCATCTGTAGACTTACTAAGAGTCATTGCGCTCATGTCGAATTTCCTTTGCCTTCTGAGGAAGTAGAAACATTAGTGTGCTTTCTTGGTGGTAGCATTGATGTAGTTGGACCAACTCACATTGCTGTTGATACTGATACCTAGGAACTTGTCAATTAGCTCCTAAGTATTATCGAAAAAGACTCAAGAAATATTAGGCAACGTCTGGCCAATATTTGGAGTCCTTCTGAGTGGACATTTCACTAGAGTATTCAGCAGAATAACCTCCTCCATTGTCAGAGTGAGGCTAAACGCAAATTGGAGGAACAGCATCTCATATTTCGCTTGGGCAGCTCACAGCCTAGTGGTATGATTGTTGATTTCTCTAACTTCAGGTAGCCCCGGCATTCCCTCTCTCTCTCTATCCCTCCCCCACCCAAGTCACACAAGCTTCCCATTTTCACTGAACAAACAGCCAACAATGGCCTGTTTCCTTTATCATCGTTACTTTTTTGAATATCTTTCATTCATTGTTCTTTATCTCTCTACATCATCGTCTAAATCTCTCATTTCCGTTATCCCTAACCCGTCTGAAGAAGGATCTCGGCCTGGAACATCACCCATTCCTTCTCACCAGAGATGTTGCCTGTCCTGCTGAGTTACTCCAGCTTTTTGTGTCTATCTTCGGTTTAAACCAGCTTCTGCAAGTCCTTCCTACACAGAATAACAGGTACAACCTGGTATTCATGAAAAATCGCAAGCAGAATGTTATTGTTTCAGACTGGCATTACATCTACTTGTCTGGATTCAGGCCAAAGGAGCCATATTTAGTACCACAAGACACAATACCCCATTCAAGCAGCTATACACTGGCATTGTATCATAATGAAAAATGTACTGCATCCTCTGCCAAAAAGCAATCATGTTTTTTTAAGGCTACCAACGATCAGACTACCAAATATACAAAAATATGCATTGCAAACCAAGCCCCAATGGAAAATTATTACTATTTTTGTAACTTAAATTCAAGATTAGCCCTAAGCTAACATCAATTTTGAGCATTAGTCATTGGAAGCCGACCAAGAGCAATTCCATTATTGCGTTCCATGCTCAGCGCATCTGCAGTTACATTGGCTCTTCTGTAAAGCAGCTTGTGACGGGTGAAACATTGGGATGGGAGGCATTCCTCTGGCTTCCCTCCATGCTGTTCTAAGAGGAGAATGCAGAGAGTCTTTGGGGATATGGAAAGCTGAGAACATAGCAGATGCAATATAATGTGGAAAAATGTGAGGTCATTCATCGATTTTGTTCGAAAAAAAAAAATAGAGAAGCAGAATATTTACTTAAATGGTGAGAAGTTGAAAGTTGTAGGTGTTCATCGTGTCCTGGGTGCCCCTATATATGTATGAGTTATGGAAAGTTAGCATGCAGCTGCAGAAATCAGCTAGGGAGGTAAGAGATATGTTTGTCTTTGTTGCTGGAGGATTTGATGAGAATAATAAAGAACTCTTACTGAAATCATACAGGTTTCTAGAGAGATTACAGTAGGAATCCTATTTACAGGTTTGGACTGTATGTAAAATGAAGGATACAATAAGCACATTCGAAGATTGATTCTTGGAACATGGGGATGATCTTATGAGGAGAAATAGAAAATAGACAATAGGTGCAGGAGTAGGCCATTCAGCCCTTCGAGCCAGCATTCAATGTGATCATGGCTGATCATCCACAATCAGTACCCCGCTCCTGCCCTCTCCCCATACCCCCTGACTGCGCTATCATTAAGCATACTGATCCTAATTTTTTCAAGTTGAAAAGAATAGAAGGTGATCTCATTGAAGCATGCAAAATGCTTACAGGGCTTGACACTGAAGATGCAAGGATGATGTTTCTCCAAAATGGTTGTCTGGATTCTGATATCAGTCTCAAAATATAGTGGCAGCCATTTACCTCAACGTTGAGAAATATTTCTGCATTCAGAAGTTGTGGAGGCTCACTCATTGAGTATATTCAAGGCAGGGATTGATTGATATCGGAATATTAGGAGAATTAAGGGATATGCGGTTCAGGCAGAAATGTGTCTGAGGGGAAAAACAGCTATGAGCTGGAGTGCAGATGCAAGAGTCAAAGTGCCCTTCTTCTGCTTCTATCTCTTACTCTCCAATGTTCTATTTGATGTTGCATTCCGATTTCCTTCTGGAAGTGGTGATGGCCAAATAAACATGTCTCTCCTGCTAATGGTATTGTTTGAAGTGAGATAAAAAGGACTCAAAGAGTAATGCAATCTATTCCCCCATCATTCACAGAAAGGGAGAGGCAGACGCATCAAAACCATTTAAGATCCTGCTCCCCAACCAGTGCTGAATATTGGAGATGGAGAGGTTTCTTTATTTTTTTCATTTCTCGTGAACACAGATATCATTACAATGCCAAACATTTGCTGCCATTGCGAAGGTGACAGTGAGCAACCTTCCTGAACCACCGTAACGCTTCTGGTGAAGATACTCCCATAAAGACATTGGTGGGGAGGTGTTTGGGTGATGCAGTGCTCATGGATTTAGACCAAGGAATGATGATATAATTCCAAGCGTGCATGCTGTAAGGATAAATGAAACGGTGGTGGGCGTTCTCATTAAACCAGGGTTGATGCCTTGGCTTGATTCTAACAATAAAGTGAGGGAGATGCCGCACCTGAAGCTTGCAGATTATCGTCGTATGCATTTCTCCTGCGCTGCTGTTCTGGAGATGCCCACTCTTCAGCTACTCGGCCTCTGCCCCCTTTTATTGTGTAGCACAGCATGATGGAGGATGTCTGCGATGTGAAGATGAACCCTGCCTCCAGTAGAACTGTACTATGGTGTGAAGACGGGACTTTGTTTTCACAAGCGCCATGAGCGGTCATTTTCAATGCTGTAACAGGCATTGAAATGGTGAAGTTGACATCAAGTAGGTATATCCCTAGCATTGGTTCATTCACGGCATACTGCAGGCCCAGTCTGGCAGTCAAGCCCGTCTGGGTTAGTTGGCGGTGATGCTCCCAAGCTAGACTTGGTGAAGGGCATTGAAGCCCACTGTACAGAATACATTCTATATCTTTGTAATGTTCAGTGCTTCTTCGAAGTGTCTTTCACAAGGTGGAGCCAAATTCATCAGTTGAGAGAGGACAGTAGTTGGTAATCAGGACATATCAACTAATGCCACAAGACTTCACGGAGTGTATTGTCAATGTTGAGGACCTCCGGAACTGCTCTGCCCTGCTCCCCATGGTGCTGCTCCCTCTAGTGGTGGGGCTGGAGGTATCCTGGGATTGTTTAGCACATTGTCTGTAAGATACAACGTGATGTTTATGATCATGTCAGGCTGTTGCCTTGGCTACAACGTGGGCAGCACTTCCAATTTCCAGTTCCCAGATGCTTCGGGACTTTGCAAGGCTGGCGGGCCTGGTTTTTGAAGTCTGAATTTCTTCTTTTAGTGAATGCCATGTGGTTCTGGTGGTCTGAGCCTTTTTTTCTATTTCAATGTGGCAGTTACGAGACAACTGAAAGGCTTCCTCGGCTATTTCAGAGGCGAGATAAGAGCCAATGAAGTTGCAGTGCATCTGGAATCACAGAGGTTAGACTGGGTAAGGAGACGAGATTTCCTCCACTGGAGGACATTTGTGAAGCAGATGGGTTCTGACAGTTTTGTGGTCATCACTACTAATGACTTTGTTTCTTTTAGATCCAAGGAAAGCTGTATAGATTGGGATTCTTTTTTGTAAACAATGGACGAGGTTGAAGGGATAGAAATTGCTGATGCTGGTTTGCTGAGGAACTGCAGATACTGATTTACCAAGGAAAGACACAAAACGCTGGAGTACCTCAGCGGGTCAGGCAGCATCTCTTAGGACATGGATAGGTAACATTTTAGATCGGGACCCTTCTTCAGTTTGAAGGGGGCTGAATTGAGGTGTATCAAATAATATGGTCTTGATAACATGATAGGAAGGATTTACTTCGCTTAATAGTGGAACCAAAAACCAGGTGACATTTATTTAAATTAATTAATAGAGATTTAGTAGAGAAAAAAAGAAAATGCTTTAATCCAATGGAGTGATGCCAACCATCGGAGTGGCTTCCTCCGATTCATGGTCTCCCCCTTGTGTACAGTGGTCTATTCTGCCACAATCCTTGCCTGTTGAATGGACGAAAATTTGTTTAGGGTGAAACAATAGCAATGTTTGAGAGACATTGAGGCAGGTGCATGAATAGACAGATGTGCAGGCAGATGTGAAGTTTAAATTAGCATCATGGTTAGTATTGTGGACTGAAGGACCTGTTCCTCCGCTGTGGTTTTCTTTGAATATGAAAGAGAGACGTAGCATTTCATAGAGCTGAGGTGGGTGGACTGGGTGACAGTTCAGTGGGGAAGGGGTGAAGGGTGTATGTCGGGTGGCAGATTGTTTTGGGTTGGCTGAGGGACCAGTGGGCATGTCAGGCAAGCGAGAAGTAGGGGTACAGAATGAGGAATCATTTAAGTGATCTGGCTGCAGATTGTTCGGGATGACAGGGTGACGGCCACGATCAACAGGGAAAGGTCATGGGTGACCTAAGAAACAGCTGGATGATAGGTTCATATTTATTGATAGGGTTATACCTCATCCATTCGTGGACCATGCAAACAAGTCTCCTTTAAGGAATAAATGTGCAAACACGAATCAGGCCCCCAACCTCCCCAATGGTGGCTTGCATTACCCCAGGGTCACAATGTGCAAGAAGGAACTGCAGGTGCTGTTTTAAACCGAACATAGGCACAAAAAGCTGGAGAAACTCAGCGGGTTAGGCAGCATCTCTGGAGGACACAGTTTGAAGATAGGTCTCGACCCAAAATGTCATTGATTACTTTTC
>NW_027601637.1:0-96000 GCF_053455715.1 Rhinoraja longicauda
TACTGGGAAAAGGGGAGGTCCACTTCCCCCCTCAACCCCTTCCTCCCCCCTCCTTCCCACCTCCATCCCCACTCCCTCCCCCCTCCCTCCCCCCTCAATCCCAACCTCCTTCACCACTCAGCCCCTAACTCCCCCCCTCCCTCCTTCCTCCATCCCACCCTCCCCCACTCCCTCCCCCTCCCCTCCACCATTCCATCCCTCGCCCCCTCCCCCCTCCTTCCACCCTCCCTCCCCTCCTCCCGGTTACAATGGAAACCCTACGAGGACGGGCCCAATGGGGAAAGAGGGGTACTGGGAAAATGGGAGGTTCCCCTCCCTCCCCCCTCACTCCCCCCTCCCTCCCTTCTCCCTCCCCCCCTCCCTCCCCCTCCTCCCCTTCCCCCCTCCCTCCCCTTCCCCCCTCCCCCCTCCCTCCCCCTCCCCCCTACCCCCTTCCCTCCCCTCTCCCTCCCCCCCTTCCCCCCTCCCCTCCCCCCTCCCTCCCCCTCCCCTCCCCCCTCCACACCTCCCTACTCCCTCCCTCGAAAAGCAACTGACAGAAGCACTAAGTAGCCGCGAATGTTTCAAAACCAGCACTTAACCGCGAATGTTTTTTAAAAAGCACTTAACCGCGAATGTTTCAAAACAAGCAATTAAAAAGCACTTTTTTTTTTTAAGTATTTTTTTTTATTCCAAGAGATGGGGGGGGTCTGAGAATGGGGACTGGGAGGGGGACAACAGGGGTCGTTGCGGTGGGGGCTTGGTGGTGGGAGAAAGAGGGGTACTGGGAAAAGGGGAGGTCCCACTTCCCCCTCAACCTCTTCCTTCCCCCTCCTTCCCACCTCCATCCCCACTCTCTCCCCCCTCAATCCCAACCTCCATCACCACTCAGCCCCTAACTCACCCCTCCCTCCTTCCCTCCATCCGACCCTCCCCACTCCCTCCCCCCCTCCCTCCACCCTTCCACCCCTCTCCCCCTCCTTCCACCCTCCCTCCCCCCCTCCCGGTTACAATGGAAACCCTACGGGACGGGCCCAACGGGGAAAGAGGGGTACTGGGAAAAGGGGAGTTCCCCTCCCTCCCCTCTCCCTCCCCTCCCCCCTACCCCTCTTCCCCCCCTCCCCCTCCCCTCCCCCCCTCCTCCCCCTCCCCTCCTCCCTCCACACCTCCCTCCACACCTCCCTCCTCCCTCCCTCCCCCCCTCCCGGTTACAATGGAAACCCTACGAGGACGGGCCCAATGGGGAAAGAGGAGTACTGGGAAAAGGGGAGTCCCCCTCCCTCCCCCCTTCCCCCTCCCCTCCCCATCCCCTCTCCCTCCCCCTCCCTCCACCTCCCCCCTACCCCCCTCCCTCCCCTCCCCCCTCCCTCCCCTCCCCTCCTCCCTCCACACCTCCCTCCTCCCTCCCTCCCCCTTCCCGCCCTCCCCTCCTCCCGGTTACAATGGAAACCCTACGAGGACGGGCCCAACGGGGAAAGAGGGGTACTGGGAAAAGGGGAGGTCCCCCTCCCTCCCTCCCCCCTACCCACCTCCCTCCCTCTCCCTCCCCCCCTTCCCTCCTCCCTTCCCCCCTCCCCTCCCCCCTCCCATCCCCCCCTCTCCCCTCTCCCCCCTCCCTCCCCCCCCTACCCCCCTCCCTCCCCTCTCCCTCCCCCCCTCCCCTCCCCCCCTCCCTCCCCTCCTCCCTCCCCCTTCCCTCCCCCAACCCTCCCCCTTTCCTCCCCTCCCGGTTACAATGAAGAAACCCTACGAGGACGGGCCCAACGGGCCCACTCGGTCTAGTATACTACTAAAACTCTGCGGTCCAACATTCCGTATGTATATACGGAAGATTCCGTATGTTTGTACGGAAGATTCCGAAGATTTCTGTCCATAACTTACAAACCCTACTCCTCCCAGACGGTACACCAAAGCGCTACGATTTTTGTACCGCCATATTCACCATTAACATGGGGCAACTATTGTAAGTACTTTCGTTCAAATTGAAGCTACCTTTTTAAAGCTAGAGAGATATTAAAGTTAAAATTTCTCATTTCTAACCCTTTTCTTGAAGGGGCTTCAGCGCGTGATGTCACAATGGCACCCGTGCACCAATGAGAGATCAGCTCGGTTTTAAATTTACATCATTTTTTTTCTGACCTTTTTTTTCAAGGTCTTCAGCTTGTGACGTCACAATGCTTGTGTGAGATGGTTTGCAACATTGTTGCGAAAGCAACTGCCAGTTTTTTAAAGTTGTGCGAGTCACTTAACATACACAGATCAGCATGGGGCCCCTATTCCCTCCCTCCCCCCCTTCCCCCCTCAACCCCTTCCTCCCCACTCCTTCCCACCTCCATCCCCACTCCCTCCCCCCCTCCTCCCCAACTCCCTCCCCACCTCCCTCACCCCTCCTCCCCTAACTCCCCCCCCTCCCTCCTTCCCTCCATCCCTCCCCCCCTCCCTCCACCCTTCCATCCCTCTCCCCCTCCCCCCTCCTTCCACCCTCCCTCCCCCCCTTCTGGTTACAAAGGAAACCCTACGGGGACGGGCCCAACGGGGAAAGAGGGGTACTGGGAAAAGGGGAGGTCCCCCTCCCTCCCCTTCCCCCCTCCCCTCCCCCCTCCCCCTCCCCCTAACCCTCTCCCTCCCCCTCCTCCCCTCCCCCCCTCCCCTCCTCCCTCCACACCTCCCTCCTCCCTCCCTCCCCTCCTCCCGGTTACAATGGAAACCCTACGAGGACGGGCCCAACGGGGAAAGAGGGGTACTGGGAAAAGGGGAGGTCCCCCTCCCTCCCCCCTTCCCCCATCCCATCCCCCCTCCCTCCCCTCTCCCTCCCCTTCCCCCCGTTCCCCCTCCCCCTTCCCCCTCCCTCCCCCTCCTCCCTCCACACCTCTCTCCTCCCTCCCTCCCCTTCCGTCCCTCCCATCCTCCCAATGCTTGTTTGAGATGGGTGCTACATTGTTTCGAAAAGCACCACTAACAGATCGCAGTGAGAAGCACTAAATGACCGTGGTCGTTGAGAAGCACTAAATGACCGCGAATGTAGCAAAAACAGCACTTTAAACCACTTTAAACCACTGTTTGCAAGTAGTCTTTTTTATTGCAAGTCACTTAACATACACAGATCAACATGGGGCCTCTATGCTCGTGGGCCACCGGGGCAAGTGTTGCGAAACAAGCACTTGGAGTGTGTCTGGGGGAGAGAGAGAATGGGGGGGGGGGTCTGAGAATGGGGACTGGGGAGGGGGACAACAGGGGTCGTTGCGGAGGGGGCTTGGTGGTGGGGGAAAGAGGGGTACTGGAAAATGGGAGGTCCCCCTTCACCCCCTCAACCCCTTCCTTCCCACCTCCATCCCCACTCCCTCCCCCCCTCCTCCCCCTCCCTCCCCAACTCCCTCCCCCTCCCTCCCCACCTCCCTCAAACCTCCCCCCTATCTCCCCCCCTCTCTCCTTCCCTCCATCCCTCCCTCCCCCAATCAATCCACCCTTTCCATCCCTCTCCCCCTCCCCCCTCCTTCCATCCTCCCTCCCCCCTCCCGGTTACAATAGAAACCCTACGGGGACGGGCCCAACGGGGAAAGAGGGGTACTGGGAAAAGGGGAGGTCCCCCTCCCTCCCCTCCCCCCTACCCCCTCCCCCCTTCCCCCTCCCCTTCCCCCCTCCCCTCCCCCCCTCCCCTCCTCCCTCCACACCTCCCTCCACACCTCCCTCCCCCCCTCCCGGTTACAATGGAAACCCTATGAGGACGGGCCCAACGGGGAAAGAGGGGTACTGGGAAAAGGGGAGGTCCCCCTTCCCCCCTCAACCCCTTCATCCCCCCTCCTTCCCACCTCCATCCCCACTCCCTCCCCCCCCTCCTCCCCCTCCCTCCCCAACCCCCTCCCCCTAACTCCCCCCTCCCTCCATCCCTCCCTCCCCAATCCCTCCCCCCCTCCCTCCACCCTTCCATCCCTCTCCACCCTCCCTCCCCCCCCTCCCGGTTACAATTGAAACCCTACGAGGACGGGCCCAACGGGGAAAGAGGAGTACTGGGAAAAGGGGAGGTCCCCCTCCTCCCCCCCTTCCCCCATCCCATCCCCCCTCCCTCCCCTCTCCCTCTCCCTCCCCCTTCCCCCCTCCCCTTCCCCCCCTCCCCCCTCCCTCCCCTCCCCTCCTCCCTCCACACCTCCCTCCTCCCTCCCTCCCCCTTCCCGCCCTCCCCTCCTCCCGGTTACAATGGAAACCCTACGAGGACGGGCCCAACGGGGAAAGAGGGGTACTGGAAAAGGGGAGGTCCCCCTCCCTCCCTCCCCCCTACCCACCTCCCTCCCCTCTCCCTCCCCCCTTCCCTCCTCCCTCCCCCCCTCCCCTCCCCCCTCCCATCCCCCCCTCTCCCTCCCCCCTACCCCCCTCCCCTCCCCTCTCCCTCCCCCTCCCCTCCCCCCCTCCCTCCCCTCCTCCTCCCCCTTCCCTCCCCCAACCCTCCCCCTTTCCTCCCCTCCCGGTTACAATGGAAACCCTACGAGGACGGGCCCAACGGCCCACTCGGTCTAGTCTATCTATCTATATAATACTAAAACTCTGCGGTCCAACATTCCGTATGTATATACGAAGATTCCGTATGTATATACGGAAGATTCCGAAGATTTCTGTCCATAACTTACAAACCCTGCTCCTCCCAGACGGTACACCAAAGCGCTACGATTTTTGTACCGCCGTATTCACCATTGACGTGGGCAACTGTTGTAAGTACTTTCGTTCAAATTGAAGCTACCTTTTTAAAGCTAGAGAGATATTAAAGTTTAAATTTTCATTTCTAACACTTTTCTTGAAGGGTCCAAACCCTACTCCTCCCAGACGGTACACCAAAGCGCTACGATTTTTGTACCGCCGTATTCACCATTAACATGGGCAACTATTGTAAGTACTTTCGTTCAAATTGAAGCTACCTTTTTAAAGCTAGAGAGATATTAAAGTATAAATTTTCATTTCTAACCCTTTTCTTGAAGGGGCTTCAGTGCGTGATGTCACAATGGCACCCGTGCACCAATGAGAGATCAGCTCGGTTTTAAATTTACATCTTCAGCTTGTGACGTCACAATGCTTGTGTGAGATTGTTGCAACATTGTTGCGAAAAGCAACTGCCAGTTTTTTAAAGTTGTGCAAGTCACTTAACATACACAGATCAGCATGGGGCCCCTATTCCCCTCCCTCCCCCCCTTCCCCCCCTCACCCCTTCCTCCCCACTCCTTCCCACCACCTCCATCCCCACTCCCTCCCCCCCCTCCTCCCCAACTCCCTCCCCACCTCCCTCACCCCTCCTCTCCTAACTCCCCCCCCCTCCCTCCTTCCCTCCATCCTCCCCCCCTCCCTCCACCCTTCCATCCCCTCTCCCCCTCCCCCCTCCTTCCACCCTACCTCCCCCCCTTCTGGTTACAAAGGAAACCCTACGGGGACGACGGGCCCAACGGGGAAAGAGGGGTACTGGGAAAAGGGGAGGTCCCCCTCCCTCCCCTTCCCCCCTCCCCTCCCCCCTCCCCCTCCCCCCTAACCCTCTCCCTCCCCCTCCCCTCCCCCCCTCCCCTCCTCCCTCCACACCTCCTCCTCCCTCCCTCCCCTCCTCCCGGTTACAATGGAAACCCTACGAGGACGGGCCCAACGGGGAAAGAGGGGTACTGGGAAAAGGGGAGGTCCCCCTCCCTCCCCCCTTCCCCCATCCCATCCCCCCTCCCTCCCTCTCCCTCCCCCCGTTCCCCCTCCCCTTCCCCCCTCCCTCCACACCTCTCTCCTCCCTCCCTCCCCTTCCCTCCCTCCCATCCTCCCAATGCTTGTTTGAGATGGGTGCTACATTGTTTCGAAAAGCACCACTAACAGATCGCAGTGAGAAGCACTATGTGACCGTGAATGTTTCAAAACAAGCACTTAAAAAGCACTTATCTTTTTTTAAAGTATTTTTTTTTATTGCAAGTCACTTAACATACACAGATCAGCATTGGGCCCCTATGCTCGTGGGCCACCGGGGCAAGTGTTTCGAAAAAAGCACTGAGAGTGTGTCTGGGGGAGAGAGAGAATGGGGGGGGGGGGGTCTGAGAATGGGGACTGGGGAGGGGACAACAGGGGTCGTTGCGGAGGGGGCTTGGTGGTGGGGGAAAGAGGGGTACTGGGAAAAGGGGAGGTCCCACTTCCCCCTCAACCCCTTCCTCCCCCCTCCTTCCCACCTCCATCCCCACTCCCTCCCCCCTCCCTCCCCCCTCAATCCCAACCTCCTTCACCACTCAGCCCCTAACTCCCCCCCTCCTCCTTCCCTCCATCCCACCCTCCCCCACTCCCTCCCCCCTCCCTCCACCATTCCATCCCTCTCCCCCTCCCCCCTCCTTCCACCCTCCCTCCCCTCCTCCCGGTTACAATGGAAACCCTACGAGGACGGGCCCAATGGGGAAAGAGGGGTACTGGGAAAATGGGAGGTTCCCCTCCCTCCCCCCTCACTCCCCCCTCCCTCCCTTCTCCCTCCCCCCCTCCCTCCCCCTCCCCTTCCCCCCTCCCTCCCCTTCCCCCCCTCCCTCCCCCTCCCCCCCACTCCTTCCCACCTCCATCCCCACTCCCTCCCCCCCTCCTCCCCAACTCCCTCCCCACCTCCCTCACCCCTCCTCCCCTGACTCCCCCCCCTCCCTCCTTCCCTCCATCCTTCCCCCCCTCCCTCCACCCTTCCATCCCTCTCCCCCTCCCCCTCCTTCCACCCTCCCTCGCCCCCTTCTGGTTACAAAGGAAACCCTACGGGGACGGGCCCAACGGGAAAGAGGGGTACTGGGAAAAGGGGAGGTCCCCCTCCCTCCCCTTCCCCACTCCCCTCCCCCCTCCCGCTCCCCCCTAACCCTCTCCCTCCCCCCCTCCCCTCCCCCCTCCCCTCCTCCCTCCACACCTCCCTCCTCCCTCCCTCCCCATCTCCCGGTTACAATGGAAACCCTACGAGGACGGGCCCAACGGTGAAAGAGGGGTACTGGGAAAAGGGGAGGTCCCCCTCCCTCCCCCCTTCCCCCATCCCATCCCCCCTCCCTCCCCTCTCCCTCCCCCTTCCCCCCGTTCCCCCCCTCCCCCTTCCCCCCTCCCTCCACACCTCTCTCCTCCCTCCCTCCCCTTCCCTCCCTCCCATCCTCCCAATGCTTGTTTGAGATGGGTGCTACATTGTTTCGAAAAGCACCACTAACAGATCGCAGTGAGAAGCACTATGTGACCGTGAATGTTTCAAAACAGGCACTTAAAAAGCACTTATCTTTTTTTTAAGTTTTTTTTTTTATTGCAAGTCACTTAACATACACAGATCAGCATTGGGCCCCTATGCTCGTGGGCCACCGGGGCAAGTGTTTCGAAAAAAGCACTGAGAGTGTGTCTGGGGGAGAGAGAGAATGGGGGGGTCTGAGAATGGGGACTGGGGAGGGGGACAACAGGGTCGTTGCGGAGGGGGCTTGGTGGGTGGGGGAAAGAGGGATACTGGGAAAAGGGGAGGTCCCACTTCCCCCCTCAACCCCTTCCTCCCCCTCCTTCCCACCTCCATCCCCACTCCCTCCCCCCCTCCCTCCCCCCTCAATTCCAACCTCCATCACCACTCAGCCCCTAACTCCCCCCCTCCCTCCTTCCCTCCATCCCACACTCCCCCACTCCCTCCCCCCTCCCTCCACCCTTCCATCCCTCTCCCCCTCCCCCCTCCTTCCACCCTCCCTCCCCCCTCCCGGTTACAATGGAAACTCTACGGAGACGGGCCCAACGGGGAAAGAGGGGTACTGGGAAAAGGGGAGGTCCCCCTCCCTCCCCTTCCCCCCTCCCCCTCTCCCTCCCTTCCCTCCACCCCCTCCCTCCAAAAACTCCCTCCCCCATCCCTCAACACTCCCCACCTAACTCCCCCATCCCTCATTCCCACAATCCCTCCATCCACCAATCCCTCCCCCCTCCCTCCACCCCTCTCCCCCTCCACCCTCCTTCCACCCTCCCTCCCCCTCACGGTTACAATGGAAACCCTACGGGGACGGGACCAACGGGGAAAGAGGGGTACTGGGAAAAGGGGAGGTCCCCCTCCCTCTCCCCTTCCCCCATCCCATCACCCATCTCTCCCCTCTCCCTTCCCCCTCCCCCCTCCCCTTCCCCCCCTCCCTCCCCTCCTCCCTCCACACCTCCCTCCTCCCTCCCTCCCCTTCCCTCCCTCCAAACCTCCAAATGCTTGTGTGAGATGGGTGCAAATTGTTTCGAAAAGCACCACTAACAGATCGCAGTGAGAAGCACTATGTCACCGCAAATGTTTCAAAACGAGCACTTAAAAAGCACTTATCTTTTTTTAAAGTATTTTTTTTAATTGCAAGTCACTTAACATACACAGATCAGCATTGGGCCCCTATGCTCGTGGGCCACCGGGGCAAGTGTTTCGAAAAAAGCACTGAGAGTGTGTCTGGGGGAGAGAGAATGGGGGGGGGGGGTCTGAGAATGGGGACTGGGGATGGGGACAACAGGGGTCGTTGCGGAGGGGGCTTGGTGGTGGAGGAAAGAGGGGTACTGGAAAAGGGGAGGTCCCCTTCACCCCTCAACCCCTTCCTCCCCCTCCTTCCCATCTCCATCCCCACTCCCTCCCCCCTCCTCCCCCTCCCTCCCCATCCCTCTCCACCTCCCTCAACCCTCCCCCCCTAACTCCCCCCCTCCCTCCTTCCCTCCATCCCTCCCTCCCCCACTCCCACCCCCCTCCCTCCACCCTTCCATCCCTCTCCCCCTCCCCCTCCCCCCCTCCTTCCACCCTTCCTCCCCCCCCTCCCGGTTACAATGGAAACCCTACGGGGACAGGCCCAACGAGGAAAGAGGAGTACTGGGAAAAGGGGAGGTCCCCCTCCCTCCCCCCTTCCCCCCTCCCCTCCCCCATCCCCTCTCCCTCCCCCTCCCTCCCCCTCCCCCCTACCCCCCTCCCTCCCCTCCCCCCTCCCTCCCCTCCCCTCCTCCCTCCACACCTCCCTCCTCCCTCCCTCCCCCTTCCCCGCCCTCCCCTCCTCCCGGTTACAATGGAAACCCTACGAGGACGGGCCCAACGGGGAAAGAGGGGTACTGGGAAAAGGGGAGGTCCCCCTCCCTCCCTCCCCCCTACCCCACCTCCCTCCCCTCTCCCTCCCCCCCTCCCTCCCCCCCTCCCTCCCCTCCTCCTCCCCCTTCCCTCCCCCAACCCTCCCCCTTTCCTCCCCTCCCGGTTACAATGGAAACCCTACGAGGACGGGCCCAACGGGCCCACTCGGTCTAGTATACTACTAAAACTCTGCGGTCCAACATTCCGTATGTATGGATGTATATGTGTATGTACGCAAAGATTCCGAAGAGTTTCTGTCCATAACTTACAAACCCTACTCCTCCCTGACGGTACACCAAAGCGCTACGATTTTTGTACCGCCATATTCACCATTAACATGGGCAACTATTGTAAGTACTTTCGTTCAAATTGAAGCTACCTTTTTAAAGCTAGAGAGATATTAAAGTTTAATTTTCATTTCTAACCCTTTTCTTGAAGGGGCTTCAGCGCGTGATGTCACAATGGCACCCGTGCACCAATGAGAGATCAGCTCGGTTTTAAATTTACATCTTCAGCTTGTGACGTCACAATGCTTGTGTGAGATTGTTGCAACATTGTTGCGAAAGGCAACTGCCAGTTTTTTAAAGTTGTGCAAGTCACTTAACATACACAGATCAGCATGGGGCCCCTATTCCCTCCCTCCCCCCCCTTCCCCCCCTCAACCCCTTCCTCCCCACTCCTTCCCACCTCCATCCCCACTCCCTCCCCCCCTCCTCCCCAACTCCCTCCCCACCTCCCTCACCCCTCCTCCCCTAACTCCCCCCCCTCCCTCCTTCCCTCCATCCCTCCCCCCCTCCCTCCACCCTTCCATCCCTCTCCCCCTCCCCCCCTCCTTCCACCCTCCCTCCCCCCTTCTGGTTACAAAGGAAACCCTACGGGGACGGGCCCAACGGGGAAAGAGGGGTACTGGGAAAAGGGGAGGTCCCCCTCCCTCCCCTCCCCTCCCCCCTCCCCCTCCCCCCTAACCCTCTCCCTCCCCCTTCCCCCCTCCCCTCCTCCCTCCACACCTCCCTCCTCCCTCCCTCCCCTCCTCCCGGTTACAATGGAAACCCTACGAGGACAGGGCCCAACGGGGAAAGAGGGGTACTGGGAAAAGGGGAGGTCCCCCTCCCTCCCCCTTACACGCTCCCTCCCTCCCCCTCCCCCTCTCCCTCCCCCCTCCCCTCCCCCCTCCCTCCCCCTCCCCTCCTCCCTCCACACCTCCCTCCTCCCTCCCCCCTACCCCCCTCCCTCCCTCTCCCTCCTCCCCCTTCCCCCTCCCTCCCCCTCCCCCTCCTCCCTCCCCCTCCCCCTCCTCCCTCCACACCTCCCTCCTCCCTCCCTCCCCCTTCCCTACCTCCCCTCCTCCCGGTTACAATGGAAACCCTACGACGACGGGCCCAACGGGGAAAGAGGGGTACTGGGAAAACGGGTGGTCCCCCTCCCTCCCCCCTTCCCCCCTCCCTACCCCCTCCCTCCCCTCTCCCTCCCCCTTGACCCTTCCCCCCTCCCCCTCCCCTCCCCCTCCACACCTCCCTCCTCCCTTCCCTCCCCCCCACTCCCCTCCCGGTTACAATGGAAACCTTACGAGGACGGGCACAACGGGAAAGAGGGGTACTGGGAAAAGGGGAGGTCCCCCTCCCTCCCCCTTCCACCCTCACCCCTTCCCCCCACCCCTCCCCCTCTCCCTCCCCCCTCCCTCCACCTCCCCCCCTTCCCCCCTCCCTCCCCCTCCCCTCCTCCCTCCACACCTCCCTCTTCCCTCCCTCCCCCCCTCCCTCCCTGCCTCACGGTTACAATGGAAACCCTACGAGGACGGGCCCAACGGGAAAGGGGTGTGCTGGGAAAGGGGGGGGAGAGTAAGAGTGTATCTGGGGGAGAGAGAATGGGGGGGGTCTGAGAATGTGGACTGGGGAGGGGGACAACAGGGGGCTTGGTGGTTTGGGAAAGAAGAGTACTGGGAAAAGGGGAGGTACCCCTCCCTCCCCACTCTCCTCCCTCCCTCATCCCTCCCTCCCTCCCGTCCCAGCAGCGCTGACCGCCGGGAGGTGTAGTCGCCGTCGCCTCTCCCGCTGTTTGATTTCATTTATAACAAAGACATTTATTTAAAATGAGGAATGTGATTTTCATTAAGTTTGATTTTATTTATTTTAAAAAAGCTGATGCTCTATAGATAAGTTTATTTCCTTTTCAACAAAGAACGCTGTTTATTTTAAAGTAAAATAGACCCTCCCCCACCCCCCTCCCTCCCCTCTCCCTCCCCATCCCCCTCCCCTCCTTCCCCCTCCCCTCCCCCCTCCACTCCACCCTCCCTCCCCCCCCTCCCTCCCACTTCCCTCCCTCCCATCCTCCCGGTTACAATGGAAACCCTACGAGGACGGGCCCAACGGGCCCACTCGGTCTAGTATACTACTAAAACTCTGCGGTCCAACATTCCGTATGTATGTGTGTATGTGTGTATATACGGAAGATTCCGAAGAATTTCTGTCCATAACTTACAAACCCTGCTCCTCCAGACGGTACACCAAAGCGCTACGATTTTTGTACCGCCGTATTCACCATTAACATGGGCAACTATTGTAAGTACTTTCGTTCAAATTGAAGCTACCTTTTTAAAGCTAGAGAGATATTAAAGTTTAAATTTTCATTTCTAACACTTTTCTTGAAGGGGCCAAACCCTACTCCTCCCAGACGGTACACCAAAGCGCTACGATTTTTGTACCGCCGTATTCACCATTAACATGGGCAACTATTGTAAGTACTTTCGTTCAAATTGAAGCTACCTTTTTAAAGCTAGAGAGATATTAAAGTTTAAATTTTTCATTTCTAACCCTTTTCTTGAAGGGGCTTCAGCGCGTGATGTCACAATGGCACCTGTGCACCAATGAGAGATCAGCTCGCGATGGACAAGCGGCTGCTATTGGGTGTTTACTACTTTAAATTTACATAATTTTTTTTCTGACCTTTTTTTTTCAAGGTCTTCAGCTTGTGACGTCACAATGCTTGTGTGAGATGGTTGCAACATTGTTGCGAAAAGCAACTGCCAGTTTTTTAAAGTTGTGCGAGTCACTTAACATACACAGATCAGCATGGGGCCCCTATTCCCTCCCTCCCCCCCCTTCCCCCCTCAACCCCTTCCTCCCCACTCCCTCCCCCTCCCCTCCCTCCTCCCTCCCTCCCCCTTCCCTCCCTCCCCTCCTCCCGGTTACAATGGAAACCCTACGAGGACGGGCCCAACGGGGAAAGAGGGGTACTGGGAAAAGGGGAGGTCCCCCTCACTCCCCCCTTCCCTATCCCATCCCCCCTCCCTCCCCTCTCCCGCCCCCTTCCCCCCCTCCCCTTTCCCCCCTCCTCTCCCTCCTCCCTCCACACCTCCCTCCTCCCTCCCTCCCCTTCCCTCCCTCCCATCCTCCCAATGCTTGTGTGAGATGGTTGCAACATTGTTTCGAAAAGCAACTGACAGAAGCACTAAGTAGCCGCGAATGTTTCAAAACCAGCACTTAACCGCGAATGTTTTTTAAAAAAGCACTTAACCGCGAATGTTTCAAAACAAGCAATTAAAAAGCACTTTTTTTTTTAAAGTATTTTTTTTTATTCCAAGAGAATGGGGGGGGGTCTGAAAATGGGGACTGGGTAGGGGGACAACAGGGGTCGTTGCGGAGGGGGCTTGGTGGTGGGGGAAAGAGGGGTACTGGGAAAAGGGGAGGTCCCACTTCCCCTCAACCTCTTCCTCCCCCCTCCTTCCCACCTCCATCCCCACTCTCTCCCCCCTCAATCCCAACCTCCATCACCACTCAGCCCCTAACTCACCCCTCCCTCCTTCCCTCCCTCCTTCCCTCCATCCGACCCTCCCCCACTCCCTCCACCCTTCCACCCCTCTCCCCCTCCTTCCACCCTCCCTCCCCCCCTCCCGGTTACAATGGAAACCCTACGGGGACGGGCCCAACGGGGAAAGAGGGGTACTGGGAAAAGGGGAGGTCCCCCTCCCTCCCCCCTCCCCCCTTCCCCCTCCCCTCCCCCCTCCCTCTCCCTCCCCCTCCCTCCCCCTCCCTCCCCCTCCCCCCTACCCCCCTCCCTCCCCTCCCCCCTCCTCCCCTCCCCTCCTCCCTCCACACCTCCCTCCACACCTCCCTCCTCCCTCCCTCCCCCCTCCCGGTTACAATGGAAACCCTACGAGGACGGGCCCAACGGGGAAAGAGGAGTACTGGGAAAAGGGGAGGTCCCCCTCCCTCCCCTCCCCCATCCCCTCTCCCTCCCCCTCCCTCCCCCTCCCCCCTACCCCCCTCCCTCCCCTCCCCCATCCCTCCCCTCCCCTCCTCCCTCCACACCTCCCTCCTCCCTCCCTCCCCCTTCCCGCCCTCCCCTCCTCCCGGTTACAATGGAAACCCTACGAGGACGGGCCCAACGGGGAAAGAGGGGTACTGGGAAAAGGGGAGGTCCCCCTCCCTCCCTCCCCCCTACCCACCTCCCTCCCCTCTCCCTCCCCCCCTTCCCTCCTCCCTTCCCTCCTCCCTTCCCCCCTCCCCTCCCCCCTCCCATCCCCCCCCTCTCCCCCTCCCTCCCCCCTATCCCCCTCCCTCCCCTCTCCTTCCCCCCACCCCCCCTCCCCTCCCCCCCTCCCTCCCCTCCACCCTCCCCCTTCCCTCCCCCAACCCTCCCCCTTTCCTCCCCTCCCGGTTACAATGGAAACCCTACGAGGACGGGCCCAACGGGCCCACTCGGTCTAGTCTATCTATATACTACTAAAACTCTGCGGTCCAACATTCCGTGTGTATGTACGCAAACATTCCGTGTGTATGTACGGAAGATTCCGAAGATTTCTGTCCATAACTTACAAACCCTACTCCTCCCAGACGGTACACCAAAGCGCTACGATTTTTGTACCGCCATATTCACCATTAACATGGGCAACTATTGTAAGTACTTTCGTTCAAATTGAAGCTACCTTTTTAAAGCTAGAGAGATATTAAAGTTAAAATTTCTCATTTCTAACCCTTTTCTTGAAGGGGCTTCAGCGCGTGATGTCACAATGGCACCCGTGCACCAATGAGAGATCAGCTCGGTTTTAAATTTACATAATTTTTTTTCTGACCTTTTTTTTCAAGGTCTTCAGCTTGTGACGTCACAATGCTTGTGTGAGATGGTTTGCAACATTGTTGCGAAAGGCAACTGCCAGTTTTTTAAAGTTGTGCGAGTCACTTAACATACACAGATCAGCATGGGGCCCCTATTCCCTCCCTCCCCCCCCTTCCCCCCTCAACCCCTTCCTCCCCACTCCTTCCCACCTCCATCCCCACTCCCTCCCCCCCTCCTCCCAACTCCCTCCCCACCTCCCTCACCCCTCCTCCCCTAACTCCCCCCCCCTCCCTCCTTCCCTCCATCCCTCCCCCCCTCCCTCCACCCTTCCATCCCTCTCCCCCTCCCCCCTCCTTCCACCCTCCCTCCCCCCTTCTGGTTACAAAGGAAACCCTACGGGGACGGGCCCAACGGGGAAAGAGGGGTACTGGGAAAAGGGGAGGTCCCCCTCCCTCCCCCCTTCCCCCATCCCATCCCCCCTCCCTCCCCTCTCCTCCCCCTTCCCCCCGTTCCCCCCTCCCCTTCCCCCTCCCTCCCCTCCTCCCTCCACACCTCTCTCCTCCCTCCCCTTCCCTCCCTCCCATCCTCCCAATGCTTGTTTGAGATGGGTGCTACATTGTTTCGAAAAGCACCACTAACAGATCGCAGTGAGAAGCACTAAATGACCGTGGTCGTGAGAAGCACTAAATGACCGCGAATGTAGCAAAAACAGCACTTTAAACCACTTTAAACCACTGATTTCAAGTAGTCTTTTTTATTGCAAGTCACTTAACATACACAGATCAACATGGGGCCTCTATGCTCGTGGGCCACCGGGGCAAGTGTTGCGAAACAGCACTTGGAGTGTGTCTGGGGGAGAGAGAGAATGGGGGGGGGGGGGTCTGAGAATGGGGACTGGGGAGGGGGACAACAGGGGTCGTTGTGGAGGGGGCTTGGTGGTGGGGGAAAGAGGGGTACTGGGAAAATGGGAGGTCCCCCTTCACCCCTCAACCCCTTCCTTCCCACCTCCATCCCCACTCCCTCCCCCCCTCCTCCCCCTCCCTCCCCAACTCCCTCCCCCTCCCTCCCCACCTCCCTCAAACCTCCCCCCTAACTCCCCCCTCCCTCCTTCCCTCCATCCCTCCCTCCCCCAATCAATCCACCCTTCCATCCCTCTCCCCCCTCCCCCCTCCTTCCATCCTCCCTCCCCCCTCCCGGTTACAATAGAAACCCTACGGGGACGGGCCCAACGGGGAAAGAGGGGTACTGGGAAAAGGGGAGGTCCCCCTCCCTCCCCTCCCCCCTACCCCCTCCCCCCTTCCCCCTCCCCTTCCCCCCTCCCCTCCCCCCCTCCCTCCCCCTCCCCTCCTCCTCCTCAACCTCCCTCCACACCTCCCTCCCCCCCTCCCGGTTACAATGGAAACCCTATGAGGACGGGCCCAACGGGGAAAGAGGGGTACTGGGAAAAGGGGAGGTCCCCCTTCCCCCCCTCAACCCCTTCATCCCCCCTCCTTCCCACCTCCATCCCCACTCCCTCCCCCCTCCTCCCCCTCCCTCCCCAACTCCCTCCCCCTCCCCCCTAACTCCCCCCTCCCTCCATCCCTCCCTCCCCAATCCCTCCCCCCCCTCCCTCCACCCTTCCATCCCTCTCCCCCCCTCCTTCCACCCTCCCCTCCCCCCTCCCGGTTACAATTGAAACCCTACGAGGACAGGCCCAACGGGGAAAGAGGAGTACTGGAAAAGGGGAGGTCCCCCTCCCTCCCCCCTTCCCCCATCCCATCCCCCTCCCTCCCCTCTCCCTCTCCCTCCCCCTTCCCCCTTCCCCCTCCCCTTCCCCCCCTCCCCCCTCCCTCCCCTCCCTCCTCCTCCCTCCACACCTCCCTCCTCCCTCCCTCCCCCTTCCCGCTCTCCCCTCCTCCCGGTTACAATGGAAACCCTACAAGGACGGGCGCAACGGGGAAAGAGGGGTACTGGGAAAAGGGGAGGTCCTCCTCCCTCCCCCCCTTCCCTCTCCCCTTCCCCCTCCCCCTTCCCCCCTCCCCCCCCCTCCCTCCACCCTACCCCCTCCCTCCCCTCTCCCCTCCCCCCTCCCATCCCACAACGGGTAAAGAGGGGTACTGGAAAACAGGTGGTCCCCCTCCCCCCTCCCTCCCCGCCTCCCGGTTACAATGGAAACCCTACGAGGACGGGCCCAACGGGCCCACTTGGTCTAGTATAATACTAAAGCTCTGCGGTCCAACATTCCGTATGTATATACGGAAGATTCCGTATGTATATACGGAAGATTCCGAAGATTTCTGTCCATAACTTACAAACCCTGCTCCTCCAGACGGTACACCAAAGCGCTACGATTTTTGTACCGCCGTATTCACCATTGACGTGGGCAACTGTTGTAAGTACTTTCGTTCAAATTGAAGCTACCTTTTTAAAGCTAGAGAGATATTAAAGTTTAAATTTTCATTTCTAACACTTTTCTTGAAGGGTCCAAACCCTACTCCTCCAGACGGTACACCAAAGCGCTACGATTTTTGTACCGCCGTATTCACCATTAACATGGGCAACTATTGTAAGTACTTTCGTTCAAATTGAAGCTACCTTTTTAAAGCTAGAGAGATATTAAAGTATAAATTTTCATTTCTAACCCTTTTCTTGAAGGGGCTTCAGTGCGTGATGTCACAATGGCACCCGTGCACCAATGAGAGATCAGCTCGGTTTTAAATTTACATCTTCAGCTTGTGACGTCACAATGCTTGTGTGAGATTGTTGCAACATTGTTGCGAAAAGCAACTGCCAGTTTTTTAAAGTTGTGCAAGTCACTTAACATACACAGATCAGCATGGGGCCCCTATTCCCTCCCTCCCCCCCCTTCCCCCCTCAACCCCTTCCTCCCCACTCCTTCCCACCTCCATCCCCACTCCCTCCCCCCCCTCCTCCCAACTCCCTCCCCACCTCCCTCACCCCTCCTCCCCTAACTCCCCCCCCCCCCCTCCTTCCCTCCATCCTCCCCCCCTCCCTCCACCCTTCCATCCCTCTCCCCCTCCCCCCTCCTTCCACCCTCCCTCCCCCCCTTCTGGTTACAAAGGAAACCCTACGGGGACGGGCCCAACGGGGAAAGAGGGGTACTGGGAAAAGGGGAGGTCCCCCTCCCTCCCCTTCCCCCCTCCCCTCCCCCCTCCCCTCCCCCCTAACCCTCTCCCTCCCCCCTCCCCTCCCCCCCTCCCCTCCTCCCTCCACACCTCCTCCTCCCTCCTCCCCTCTCCCGGTTACAATGGAAAACCCTACGAGGACGGGCCCAACGGGGAAAGAGGGGTACTGGGAAAAGGGGAGGTCCCCCTCCTCCCCCCCTTCCCCCATCCCATCCCCCCCTCCTCCCCTCTCCCTCCCCCCCGTTCCCCCTCCCCTTCCCCCCTCCCTCCACACCTCTCTCCTCCCTCCCTCCCCCTTCCCTCCCTCCCATCCTCCCAATGCTTGTTTGAGATGGGTGCTACATTGTTTCGAAAAGCACCACTAACAGATCGCAGTGAGAAGCACTATGTGACCGTGAATGTTTCAAAACAAGCACTTAAAAAGCACTTATCTTTTTTTTAAGTATTTTTTTTTATTGCAAGTCACTTAACATACACAGATCAGCATTGGGCCCCTATGCTCGTGGGCCACCGGGGCAAGTGTTTCGAAAAAAGCACTGAGAGTGTGTCTGGGGGAGAGAGAGAATGGGGGGGGGGGGGGTCTGAGAATGGGGACTGGGGAGGGGGACAACAGGGGTCGTTGCGGAGGGGGCTTGGTGGTGGGGGAAAGAGGGGTACTGGGAAAAGGGGAGGTCCCACTTCCCCCCTCAACCCCTTCCTCCCCCCTCCTTCCCACCTCCATCCCCACTCCCTCCCCCCTCTCCTCCCCCCTCAATCCCAACCTCCTTCACCACTCAGCCCCTAACTCCCCCCCTCCCTCCTTCCCTCCATCCCACCCTCCCCCACTCCCTCCCCCCCTCCCTCCACCATTCCATCCCTCTCCCCCTCCCCCCTCCTTCCACCCTCCCTCCCCTCCTCCCGGTTACAATGGAAACCCTACGAGGACGGGCCCAATGGGGAAAGAGGGGTACTGGGAAAATGGGAGGTTCCCCTCCCTCCCCCCTCCCTCCCCCCCTCACTCCCTTCTCCCTCCCCCCCTCCCTCCCCCTCCCCTTCCCCCCTCCCTCCCTTCCCCCCTCCCTCCCCCTCCCCCCTACCCCCTTCCCTCCCCTCTCCCTCCCCCCCTTCCCCCCTCCCCTCCCCCCTCCCTCCCCCCTCCCCTCCCCCCTCCACACCTCCCTACTCCCTCCCTCGAAAAGCAACTGACAGAAGCACTAAGTAGCCGCGAATGTTTCAAAACCAGCACTTAACCGCGAATGTTTTTTTAAAAAGCACTTAACCGCGAATGTTTCAAAACAAGCAATTAAAAAGCACTTTTTTTTAAAAAGTATTTTTTTTTATTCCAAGAGAATGGGGGGGGTCTGAGAATGGGGACTGGGGAGGGGGACAACAGGGGTCGTTGCGGTGGGGGCTTGGTGGTGGGAGAAAGAGGGGTACTGGGAAAAGGGGAGGTCCCACTTCCCCCTCAACCTCTTCCTCCCCCCTCCTTCCCACCTCCATCCCCACTCTCTCCCCCCTCAATCCCAACCTCCATCACCACTCAGCCCCTAACTCACCCCTCCCTCCTTCCCTCCATCCGACCCTCCCCCACTCCCTCCCCCCCTCCCTCCACCCTTCCACGCCTCTCCCCCTCCTTCCACCTCCCTCCCCCCCCTCCCGGTTACAATGGAAACCCTACGGGGACGGGCCCAACGGGGAAAGAGGGGTACTGGGAAAAGGGGAGTTCCCCTCCCTCCCCTCCTCCCTCCCCTCCCCCCTACCCCTCTTCCCCCCTCCCCCTCCCCTCCCCCCCCTCCCTCCCCCTCCCCTCCTCCCTCCACACCTCCCTCCACACCTCCCTCCTCCCTCCCTCCCCCCCTCCCGGTTACAATGGAAACCCTACGAGGACGGGCCCAACGGGGAAAGAGGAGTACTGGGAAAAGGGGAGGTCCCCCTCCCTCCCCCCTTCCCCCTCCCCTCCCCCATCCCCTCTCCCTCCCCCATCCCCTCTCCCTCCCCCTCCCTCCCCCTCCCCCCTACCCCCCTCCCTCCCCCTCCCCCCTCCCTCCCCTCCCCTCCTCCCTCCACACCTCCCTCCTCCCTCCCTCCCCCTTCCCGCCCTCCCCTCCTCCCGGTTACAATGGAAACCCTACGAGGACGGGCCAACGGGGAAAGAGGGGTACTGGGAAAAGGGGAGGTCCCCCTCCCTCCCTCCCCCTACCCACCTCCTCCCCCCTACCCACCTCCCTCCCCTCTCCCTCCCCCCCTTCCCTCCTCCCTTCCCCCCTCCCCTCCCCCCTCCCATCCCCCCCTCTCCCCCCTCCCTCCCCCCTACCCCCCTCCCTCCCCTCTCCCTCCCCCCCTCCCTCCCCTCCTCCCTCCCCCTTCCCTCCCCCAACCCTCCCCCTTTCCTCCCCTCCCGGTTACAATGGAAACCCTACGAGGACGGGCCCAACGGGCCCACTCGGTCTAGTCTATCTATATACTACTAAAACTCTGCGGTCCAACATTCCGTATGTATATGTGTATGTACGCAAAGATTCCGAAGAGTTTCTGTCCATAACTTACAAACCCTACTCCTCCCTGACGGTACACCAAAGCGCTACGATTTTTGTACCGCCATATTCACCATTAACATGGGCAACTATTGTAAGTACTTTCGTTCAAATTGAAGCTGCCTTTTTAAAGCTAGAGAGATATTAAAGTTTAATTTTCATTTCTAACCCTTTTCTTGAAGGGGGCTTCAGCGCGTGATGTCACAATGGCACCCGTGCACCAATGAGAGATCAGCTCGGTTTTAAATTTACATCTTCAGCTTGTGACGTCACAATGCTTGTGTGAGATTGTTGCAACATTGTTGCGAAAGGCAACTGCCAGTTTTTTAAAGTTGTGCAAGTCACTTAACATACACAGATCAGCATGGGGCCCCTATTCCCTCCCTCCCCCCCCTTCCCCCCTCAACCCCTTCCTCCCCACTCCTTCCCACCTCCATCCCCACTCCCTCCACCCCTCCTCCCCAACTCCCTCCCCACCTCCCTCACCCCTCCTCCCCTAACTCCCCCCCCTCCCTCCTTCCCTCCATCCCTCCCCCCCTCCCTCCACCCTTCCATCCCTCTCCCCCTCCCCCCTCCTTCCACCCTCCCTCCCCCCTTCTGGTTACAAAGGAAACCCTACGGGGACGGGCCCAACGGGGAAAGAGGGGTACTGGGAAAAGGGGAGGTCCCCCTCCCTCCCCTCCCCTCCCCCTCCCCCCTAACCCTCTCCCTCCCCCTTCCCCCTCCCCTCCTCCCTCCACACCTCCCTCCTCCCTCCCTCCCCTCCTCCCGGTTACAATGGAAACCCTACGAGGACGGGCCCAACGGGGAAAGAGGGGTACTGGGAAAAGGGGAGGTCCCCCTCCCTCCCCCCTTCCCCCATCCCATCCCCCCTCCCTCTCCTCTCCCTCCCCCTTCCCCCCGTTCCCCCCTCCCCTTCCCCCATCCCTCCACACCTCTCTCCTCCCTCCCTCCCCTTCCCTCCCTCCCATCCTCCCAATGCTTGTTTGAGATGGGTGCTACATTGTTTCGAAAAGCACCACTAACAGATCGCAGTGAGAAGCACTATGTGACCGCGAATGTTTCAAAACAAGCACTTAAAAAGCACTTATCTTTTTTTAAAGTATTTTTTTTAATTGCAAGTCACTTAACATACACAGATCAGCATTGGGCCCCTATGCTCGTGGGCCACCGGGGCAAGTGTTTCCCGGTTACAATGGAAACCCTACGGGGACGGGCCCAACGGGGAAAGAGGGGTACTGGGAAAAGGGGAGATCCCCCTCCCTCCCCTCCCCCCTACTCCCTCCCCCCTTCCCCCCTCCCCTTCCCCCCTCCCCTCCCCCCTCCCTCCCCCTCCCCTCCTCCCTCCACACCTCCCTCCCTCCCCCCTCCCGGTTACAATGGAAACCCTATGAGGACGGGCCCAACGGGGAAAGAGGGGTACTGGGAAAAGGGGAGGTCCCCCTTCCCCCCTCAACCCCTTCATCCCCCCTCCTTCCCACCTCCATCCCCACTCCCTCCCCCCCTCCTCCCCCTCCCTCCCCAACTCCCTCCCCCCCCCCCCTAACTCCCCCCTCCCTCCTTCCCTCCCTCCCCAATCCCTCCCCCCCTCCCTCCACCCTTCCATCCCTCTCCCCCCTCCTTCCACCCTCCCTCCCCCCCTCCCGGTTACAATTGAAACCCTACGAGGACCGGCCCAACGGGGAAAGAGGAGTACTGGGAAAAGGGGAGGTCCCCCTCCCTCCCCCCTTCCCCTCCCCCCTAACCCCCTCCCTCCCCTCCCCCCTCCCTCCCCTCCCCTCCTCCCTCCACACCTCCCTCCTCCCTCCCTCCCCCTTCCCGCCCTCCCCTCCTCCCGGTTACAATGGAAACCCTACGAGGACGGGCCCAACGGGGAAAGAGGGGTACTGGGAAAAGGGGAGGTCCCCCTCCCTCCCCCCTACCCACCTCCCTCCCCTCTCCCTCCCCCCTTTCCCTCCTCCCTTCCCCCCTCCCCTCCCCCTCCCATCCCCCCCTCTCCCCCTCCCTCCCCCCTACCCCCTCCCTCCCCTCTCCCTCCCCCCTCCCCTCCCCCCCTCCCCTCCCCTCCTCCCTCCCCCTTCCCTCCCCCAACCCTCCCCCTTTCCTCCCCTCCCGGTTACAATGGAAACCCTACGAGGACGGGCCCAACGGGCCCACTCGGTCTAGTATAATACTAAAACTCTGCGGTCCAACATTCCGTATGTATATACGGAAGATTCCGTATGTATATACGGAAGATTCCGAAGATTTCTGTCCATAACTTACAAACCCTGCTCCTCCCAGACGGTACACCAAAGCGCTACGATTTTTGTACCGCCGTATTCACCATTGACATGGGCAACTGTTGTAAGTACTTTCGTTCAAATTGAAGCTACCTTTTTAAAGCTAGAGAGATATTAAAGTTTAAATTTTCATTTCTAACACTTTTCTTGAAGGGTCCAAACCCTACTCCTCCCAGACGGTACACCAAAGCGCTACGATTTTTGTACCGCCGTATTCACCATTAACATGGGCAACTATTGTAAGTACTTTCGTTCAAATTGAAGCTACCTTTTTAAAGCTAGAGAGATATTAAAGTATAAATTTTCATTTCTAACCCTTTTCTTGAAGGGGCTTCAGTGCGTGATGTCACAATGGCACCCGTGCACCAATGAGAGATCAGCTCGGTTTTAAATTTACATCTTCAGCTTGTGACGTCACAATGCTTGTGTGAGATTGTTGCAACATTGTTGCGAAAAGCAACTGCCAGTTTTTTAAAGTTGTGCAAGTCACTTAACATACACAGATCAGCATGGGGCCCCTATTCCCTCCCTCCCCCCCTTCCCCCCTCACCCCTTCCTCCCCACTCCTTCCCACCTCCATCCCCACTCCCTCCCCCCCTCCTCCCCAACTCCCTCCCCACCTCCCTCACCCCTCCTCCCCTAACTCCCCCCCCCTCCCTCCTTCCCTCCATCCTCCCCCCCTCCCTCCACCCTTCCATCCCTCTCCCCCTCCCCCCTCCTTCCACCCTCCCTCCCCCCTTCTGGTTACAAAGGAAACCCTACGGGGACGGGCCCAACGGGGAAAGAGGGGTACTGGGAAAAGGGGAGGTCCCCCTCCCTCCCCTTCCCCCCTCCCCTTCCCCCCTCCCCTCCCCCCTCCCCCTCCCCCTCCCCCCTAACCCTCTCCCTCCCCCTCCCCTCCCCCCCTCCCCTCCTCCCTCCACACCTCCTCCTCCCTCCCTCCCCTCCTCCCGGTTACAATGGAAACCCTACGAGGACGGGCCCAACGGGGAAAGAGGGGTACTGGGAAAAGGGGAGGTCCCCCTCCCTCCCCCCTTCCCCCATCCCATCCCCCCTCCCTCCCCTCTCCCTCCCCCCCGTTCCCCCTCCCCTTCCCCCCTCCCTCCACACCTCTCTCCTCCCTCCCTCCCCTTCCCTCCCTCCCATCCTCCCAATGCTTGTTTGAGATGGGTGCTACATTGTTTCGAAAAGCACCACTAACAGATCGCAGTGAGAAGCACTATGTGACCGTGAATGTTTCAAAACAAGCACTTAAAAAGCACTTATCTTTTTTTAAAGTATTTTTTTTTATTGCAAGTCACTTAACATACACAGATCAGCATTGGGCCCCTATGCTCGTGGGCCACCGGGGCAAGTGTTTCGAAAAAAGCACTGAGAGTGTGTCTGGGGGAGAGAGAGAATGGGGGGGGGGGGGTCTGAGAATGGGGACTGGGGAGGGGGACAACAGGGGTCGTTGCGGAGGGGGCTTGGTGGTGGGGGAAAGAGGGGTACTGGGAAAAGGGGAGGTCCCACTTCCCCCCTCAACCCCTTCCTCCCCCCTCCTTCCCACCTCCATCCCCACTCCCTCCCCCCTCCCTCCCCCCTCAATCCCAACCTCCTTCACCACTCAGCCCCTAACTCCCCCCCTCCCTCCTTCCCTCCATCCCACCCTCCCCCACTCCCTCCCCCCTCCCTCCACCATTCCATCCCTCTCCCCCTCCCCCCTCCTTCCACCCTCCCTCCCCTCCTCCCGGTTACAATGGAAACCCTACGAGGACGGGCCCAATGGGGAAAGAGGGGTACTGGGAAAATGGGAGGTTCCCCTCCCTCCCCCCTCACTCCCCCCTCCCTCCCTTCTCCCTCCCCCCCTCCCTCCCCCTCCCCTTCCCCCCTCCCTCCCCTTCCCCCCTCCCCCCTCCCTCCCCCTCCCCCCTACCCCCTTCCCTCCCCTCTCCCTCCCCCCCTTCCCCCCTCCCCTCCCCCCTCCCTCCCCCTCCCCTCCCCCCTCCACACCTCCCTACTCCCTCCCTCGAAAAGCAACTGACAGAAGCACTAAGTAGCAGCGAATGTTTCAAAACCAGCACTTAACCGCGAATGTTTTTTAAAAAAGCACTTAACCGCGAATGTTTCAAAACAAGCAATTAAAAAGCACTTTTTTTTTTAAAGTATTTTTTTTTATTCCAAGAGAATGGGGGGGGTCTGAGAATGGGGACTGGGGAGGGGGACAACAGGGGTCGTTGCGGTGGGGGCTTGGTGGTGGGAGAAAGAGGGGTACTGGGAAAAGGGGAGGTCCCACTTCCCCCTCAACCTCTTCCTCCCCCCTCCTTCCCACCTCCATCCCCACTCTCTCCCCCCTCAATCCCAACCTCCATCACCACTCAGCCCCTAACTCACCCCTCCCTCCTTCCCTCCATCCGACCCTCCCCCACTCCCTCCCCCCCTCCCTCCACCCTTCCACCCCTCTCCCCCTCCTTCCACCCTCCCTCCCCCCCTCCCGGTTACAATGGAAACCCTACGGGGACGGGCCCAACGGGGAAAGAGGGGTACTGGGAAAAGGGGAGTTCCCCTCCCTCCCCTCCTCCCTCCCCTCCCCCCTACCCCTCTTCCCCCCTCCCCCTCCCCTCCCCCCTCCCTCCCCCTCCCCTCCTCGCTCCACACCTCCCTCCACACCTCCCTCCTCCCTCCCTCCCCCCCTCCCGGTTACAATGGAAACCCTACGAGGACGGGCCCAACGGGGAAAGAGGAGTACTGGGAAAAGGGGAGGTCCCCCTCCCTCCCCCCTTCCCCCTCCCCTCCCCCATCCCCTCTCCCTCCCCCTCCCTCCCCCTCCCCCCTACCCCCCTCCCTCCCCTCCCCCCTCCCTCCCCTCCCCTCCTCCCTCCACACCTCCCTCCTCCCTCCCTCCCCCTTCCCGCCCTCCCCTCCTCCCGGTTACAATGGAAACCCTACGAGGACGGGCCCAACGGGGAAAGAGGGGTACTGGGAAAAGGGGAGGTCCCCCTCCCTCCCTCCCCCCTACCCACCTCCCTCCCCTCTCCCTCCCCCCCTTCCCTCCTCCCTTCCCCCCTCCCCTCCCCCCTCCCATCCCCCCCTCTCCCCCCTCCCTCCCCCCTACCCCCCTCCCTCCCCTCTCCCTCCCCCCCTCCCCTCCCCCCCTCCCTCCCCTCCTCCCTCCCCCTTCCCTCCCCCAACCCTCCCCCTTTCCTCCCCTCCCGGTTACAATGGAAACCCTACGAGGACGGGCCCAACGGGCCCACTCGGTCTAGTATACTACTAAAACTCTGCGGTCCAACATTCCGGATGTATATGTGTATGTACGGAAGATTCCGAAGAGTTTCTGTCCATAACTTACAAACCCTACTCCTCCCTGAAGTTACACCAAAGCGCTACGATTTTTGTACCGCCATATTCACCATTAACCTGGGCAACTATTGTAAGTACTTTCGTTCAAATTGAAGCTACCTTTTTAAAGCTAGAGAGATATTAAAGTTTAAATTTTCATTTCTAACACTTTTCTTGAAGGGGCTTCAGCGCGTGATGTCACAATGGCACCCGTGCACCAATGAGAGATCAGCTCGCGATGGACAAGCAGCTGCTATTGGGTGTTTACTACTTTAAATTTACATGATTTTTTTTCTGACCTTTTTTTTCAAGGTCTTCAGCTTGTGACGTCACAATGCTTGTGTGAGATGTTGCAACATTGTTGCGAAAAGCAACTGCCAGTTTTTTAAAGTTGTGCGAGTCACTGAACATACACAGAGCAGCATGGGGCCCCTATTACCTCCCTCCCCCCCCTTCCCCCCTCAACCCCTTCCTCCCCACTCCTTCCCACCTCCAACCCCCCTCCCTCCCCCCTTCCCCCCTCCCCTCCCCCCTCCCTCCCCCTCCACCCTCCACACCTCCCTCCCTCCCCCTTCCCCCCCTCCCCTCCTCCCGGTTACAATGGAAACCCTACGAGGATGGGCCCAACGGAGAAAGAGGGGTACTGGGAAAAGGGGAGGTCCCCCTCCCTCCCCTTCCCCTCCCCTCCCCCCCTACCCCTCTCCCTCCCCCCTCACCCCCCTTCCCCCCTCAACCCCTTCCTCCCCACTCCTTCCCACCTCCATCCCCACTCCCTCCCCCCCTCCTCCCCAACTCCCTCCCCACCTCCCTCACCCCTCTTCCCCTAACTCCCCCCCCTCCCTCCTTCCCTCCATCCTCCCCCCCTCCCTCCACCCTTCCATCCCTCTCCCCCTCCCCCCTCCTTCCACCCTCCCTCCCCCCCTTCTGGTTACAAAGGAAACCCTACGGGGACGGGCCCAACGGGGAAAGAGGGGTACTGGGAAAAGGGGAGGTCCCCCTCCCTCCCCTTCCCCCCTCCCCTCCCCCCTCCCCCTCCCCCCTAACCCTCTCCCTCCCCCTCCCCTCCCCCCCTCCCCTCCTCCCTCCACACCTCCTCCTCCTTCCCTCCCCTCCTCCCGGTTACAATGGAAACCCTACGAGGACGGGCCCAACGGGGAAAGAGGGGTACTGGGAAAAGGGGAGGTCCCCCTCCCTCCCCCCTTCCCCCATCCCATCCCCCCTCCCTCCCCTCTCCCTCCCCCCCGTTCCCCCTCCCCTTCCCCCCTCCCTCCACACCTCTCTCCTCCCTCCCTCCCCTTCCCTCCCTCCCATCCTCCCAATGCTTGTTTGAGATGGGTGCTACATTGTTTCGAAAAGCACCACTAACAGATCGCAGTGAGAAGCACTATGTGACCGTGAATGTTTCAAAACAAGCACTTAAAAAGCACTTATCTTTTTTTTAAGTATTTTTTTTTATTGCAAGTCACTTAACATACACAGATCAGCATTGGGCCCCTATGCTCGTGGGCCACCGGGGCAAGTGTTTCGAAAAAAGCACTGAGAGTGTGTCTGGGGGAGAGAGAGAATGGGGGGGGGGGGGGTCTGAGAATGGGGACTGGGGAGGGGGACAACAGGGGTCGTTGCGGAGGGGGCTTGGTGGTGGGGGAAAGAGGGGTACTGGGAAAAGGGGAGGTCCCACTTCCCCCCTCAACCCCTTCCCCCCCCTCCTTCCCACCTCCATTCCCACCTCCATCCCCACTCCCTCCCCCCTCCCTCCCCCCTCAATCCCAACCTCCTTCACCACTCAGCACCTAACTCCCCCCCTCCCTCCTTCCCTCCATCCCACCCTCCCCCACTCCCTCCCCCTCCCTCCACCATTCCATCCCTCTCCCCCTCCCCCCTCCTTCCACCCTCCCTCCCCTCCTCCCGGTTACAATGGAAACCCTACGAGGACGGGCCCAATGGGGAAAGAGGGGTACTGGGAAAATGGGAGGTTCCCCTCCCTCCCCCCTCACTCCCCCCTCCCTCCCTTCTCCCTCCCCCCCTCCCTCCCCCTCCCCTTCCCCCTCCCTCCCCTTCCCCCCTCCCCCCTCCCTCCCCCTCCCCCCTACCCCCTTCCCTCCCCTCTCCCTCCCCCCCTTCCCCCCTCCCCTCCCCCCTCCCTCCCCCTCCCCTCCCCCCTCCACACCTCCCTACTCCCTCGAAAAGCAACTGACAGAAGCACTAAGTAGCCGCGAATGTTTCAAAACCAGCACTTAACCGCGAATGTTTTTTAAAAAAGCACTTAACTGCGAATGTTTCAAAACAAGCAATTAAAAAGCACTTTTTTTTAAAAAGTATTTTTTTTTATTCCAAGAGAATGGGGGGGGTCTGAGAATGGGGACTGGGGAGGGGGACAACAGGGGTCGTTGCGGTGGGGGCTTGGTGGTGGGAGAAAGAGGGGTACTGGGAAAAGGGGAGGTCCCACTTCCCCCTCAACCTCTTCCTCCCCCCTCCTTCCCACCTCCATCCCCACTCTCTCCCCCCTCAATCCCAACCTCCATCACCACTCAGCCCCTAACTCACCCCTCCCTCCTTCCCTCCATCCGACCCTCCCCCACTCCCTCCCCCCCTCCCTCCACCCTTCCACCCCTCTCCCCCTCCTTCCACCCTCCCTCCCCCCCTCCCGGTTACAATGGAAACCCTACGGGGACGGGCCCAACGGGGAAAGAGGGGTACTGGGAAAAGGGGAGTTCCCCTCCCTCCCCTCCTCCCTCCCCTCCCCCCTACCCCTCTTACCCCCTCCCCCTCCCCTCCCCCCTCCCTCCCCCTCCCCTCCTCTCTCCACACCTCCCTCCACACCTCCCTCCTCCCTCCCTCCCCCCCTCCCGGTTACAATTGAAACCCTACGAGGACGGGCCCAACGGGGAAAGAGGGGTACTGGGAAAAGGGGAGTTCCCCTCCCTCCCCTCCTCCCTCCCCTCCCCCATCCCCTCTCCCTCCCCCTCCCTCCCCCTCCCCCCTACCCCCCTCCCTCCCCTCCCCCCTCCCTCCCCTCCCCTCCTCCCTCCTCCCTCCCTCCCCCCCTCCCGGTTACAATGGAAACCCTACGAGGACGGGCCCAACGGGGAAAGAGGAGTACTGGGAAAAGGGGAGGTCCCCCTCCCTCCCCCCTTCCCCCTCCCCTCCCCCATCCCCTCTCCCTCCCCCTCCCTCCCCCTCCCCCTACCCCCCTCCCTCCCCTCCCCCCTCCCTCCCCTCCCCTCCTCCCTCCACACCTCCCTCCTCCCTCCCTCCCCCTTCCCGCCCTCCCCTCCTCCCGGTTACAATGGAAACCCTACGAGGACGGGCCCAACGGGGAAAGAGGAGTACTGGGAAAAGGGGAGGTCCCCCTCCCTCCCCCCTTCCCCCTCCCCTCCCCCATCCCCTCTCCCTCCCCCTCCCTCCCCCTCCCCCCTACCCCCCTCCCTCCCCCCTCCCTCCCCTCCCCTCTCCCTCCCCCCCTTCCCTCCTCCCTTCCCCCCTCCCCTCCCCCTCCCATCCCCCCCTCTCCCCCCTCCCTCCCCCCTACCCCCCTCCCTCCCCTCTCCCTCCCCCCCTCCCCTACCCCCCTCCCTCCCCTCCTCCCTCCCCCTTCCCTCCCCCAACCCTCCCCCTTTCCTCCCCTCCCGGTTACAATGGAAACCCTACGAGGACGGGCCCAACGGGCCCACTCGGTCTAGTCTATCTATCTATCTATATACTACTAAAACTCTGCGGTCCAACATTCCGTATGTATGTATGTATATGTGTATGTACGGAAGATTCCGAAGAGTTTCTGTCCATAACTTACAAACCCTACTCCTCCCAGACGGTACACCAAAGCGCTACGATTTTTGTACCGCCATATTCACCATTAACGTGGGCAACTATTGTAAGTACTTTCGTTCAAATTGAAGCTACCTTTTTAAAGCTAGAGAGATATTAAAGTTTAAATTTTCATTTCTAACCCTTTTCTTGAAGGGGCTTCAGCGCGTGATGTCACAATGGCACCCGTGCACCAATGAGAGATCAGCTCGGTTTTAAATTTACATCTTCAGCTTGTGACGTCACAATGCTTGTGTGAGATTGTTGCAACATTGTTGCGAAAAGCAACTGCCAGTTTTTTAAAGTTGTGCAAGTCACTTAACATACACAGATCAGCATGGGGCCCCTATTCCCTCCCTCCCCCCCTTCCCCCCTCAACCCCTTCCTCCCCACTCCTTCCCAGCTCCATCCCCACTCCCTCCCCCCCTCCTCCCCAACTCCCTCCCCACCTCCCTCACCCCTCCTCCCCTAACTCCCCCCCTCCCTCCTTCCCTCCATCCTCCCCCCCCTCCCTCCACCCTTCCATCCCTCTCCCCCTCCCCCCTCCTTCCACCCTCCCTCCCCCCCTTCTGGTTACAAAGGAAACCCTACGGGGACGGGCCCAACGGGGAAAGAGGGGTACTGGGAAAAGGGGAGGTACCCCTCCCTCCCCTTCCCCCCTCACCCCCCCCCTCCCCCTCCCCCCTAACCCTCTCCATCCCCCTTCCCCCCTCCCCTCCCTCCCTCCACACCTCCCTCCTCCCTCCCTCCCCTCCTCCCGGTTACAATGGAAACCCTACGAGGACGGGCCCAACGGGGAAAGAGGGTTACTGGGAAAAGGGGAGGTCCCCCTCCCTCCCCCCTTCCCCCATCCCTTCCCCCATCCCATCCCCCCTCCCTCCCCTCTCCCTCCCCCTTCCCCCCGTTCCCCCCTCCCCTTCCCCCCTCCCTCCACACCTCTCTCCTCCCTCCCTCCCCTTCCCTCCCTCCCATCCTCCCAATGCTTGTTTGAGATGGGTGCTACATTGTTTCGAAAAGCACCACTAACAGATCGCAGTGAGAAGCACTATGTGACCGCGAATGTTTCAAAACAAGCACTTAAAAAGCACTTATCTTTTTTTAAATATTTTTTTTTATTGCAAGTCACTTAACATACACAGATCAGCATTGGGCCCCTATGCTCGTGGGCCACCGGGGCAAGTGTTTCGAAAAAAGCACTGAGAGTGTGTCTGGGGGAGAGAGAGAATGGGGGGGGGTCTGAGAATGGGGACTGGGGAGGGGGACAACAGGGGTCGTTGCGGAGGGGGCTTGGTGGTGGGGGAAAGAGGGGTACTGGGAAAAGGGGAGGTTCCACTTCCCCCCTCAACCCGTTCCTCCCCCCTCCTTCCCACCTCCATCCCCACTCGCTCCCCCCCTCCCTCCCCCCTCAATCCCAACCTCCATCACCACTCAGCCCCTAACTCCCCCCCTCCCTCCTTCCCTCCATCCCACCCTCCCCCACTCCCTGCCCCCTCCCTCCACCCTTCCATCCCTCTCCCCCTTCCACCTCCTTCCACCCCCCCTCCCCCCCTCCCAGTTACAATGGAAACCCTACGGGGACGAGCCCAACGGGGAAAGAGGGGTACTGGGAAAAGGGGAGATCCCCCTCCCTCCCCTCCCCCTACCCCCTTCCCCCCTCCCTCCCCATCCCCTCCTCCCTCCACACCTCCCTCCTCCCTCCCTCCCCCCCTCCCGGTTACAATGGAAACCCTATGAGGACAGGCCCAATGGGGAAAGAGGGGTACTGGGAAAAGGGGAGGTCCCCCTTCCCCCCTCAACCCCTTCATCCCCCCTCCTTCCCACCTCCATCCCCACTCCCTCCCCCCCTCCTCCCCCTCCCTCCCCAACTCCCTCCCCCTACCCCCTAACTCCCCCCTCCCTCCTTCCCTCCCTCCCCAATCCCTCCCCCGCTCCCTCCACCCTTCCATCCCTCTCCCCCCTCCTTCCACCCTCCCTCCCCCCCTCCCGGTTACAATTGAAACCCTACGAGGACGGGCCCAACGGGGAAAGAGGAGTACTGGGAAAAGGGGAGGTCCCCCTCCCTCCCCCCTTCCCCTCCCCCCTCCCCTCTCCCTCCCCCTCCCTCCCCCTCCCCCCTAACCCCCTCCCTCCCCTCCCCCCTCCCCCCTTCCCCCTCCCCTTCCCCCTCCCCTCCCCCCCTCCCTCCCCCTCCCCTCCTCCCTCCACACCTCCCTCCTCCCTCCCTCCCCCCCTCCCGGTTACAATGGAAACCCTATGAGGACGGGCTCAACGGGGAAAGAGGGGTACTGGGAAAAGGGGAGGTCCTCCTTCCCCCCTCAACCCCTTCATCCCCCCTCCTTCCCACTTCCATCCCCACTCCCTCCCCCCCTCCTCCCCCTCCCCAACTCCCTCCCCCTCCCTCCCCCCTCCCCCCTAACTCCCCCCTCCCTCCTTCCCTCCATCCCTCCCTCCCCAATCCCTCCCCCCCTCCCTCCACCCTTCCATCCCTCTCCCCCCTCCTTCCACCCTCCCTCCCCCCCTCCCGGTTACAATTGAAACCCTACGAGGACGGGCCCAACGGGGAAAGAGGAGTACTGGGAAAAGGGGAGGTCCCCCTCAATCCCCTCCTCCCTCCCCTCTCCCTCCCCCTCCCCCCCTCCCCCCTCCCTCCCCTCCCCTCCTCCCTCCACACCTCCCTCCTCCCTCCCTCCCCCTTCCCGCCCTCCCCTCCTCCCGGTTACAATGGAAACCCTACGAGGACGGGCCCAACGGGGAAAGAGGGGTACTGGGAAAAGGGGAGGTCCCCCTCCCTCCCTCCCCCCTACCCACCTCCCTCCCCTCTCCCTCCCCCCCTTCCCTCCTCCCTTCACCCCTCCCCCCTCCCATCCCCCCCTCTCCCCCCTCCCTCCCCCCTACCCCCCTCCCTCCCCTCTCCCTCCCCCCCCCTCCCCTCCCCCCTCCCTCCCCTCCTCCCTCCCCCTTCCCTCCCCCAACCCTCCCCCTTTCCTCCCCTCCCGGTTACAATGGAAACCCTACGAGGACGGGCCCAACGGGCCCACTCGGTCTAGTATACTACTAAAACTCTGCGGTCCAACATTCCGTATGTATATACGGAAGATTCCGTATGTTTGTACGGAAGATTCCGAAGATTTCTGTCCATAACTTACAAACCCTACTCCTCCCAGACGGTACACCAAAGCGCTACGATTTTTGTACCGCCATATTCACCATTAACATGGGCAACTATTGTAAGTACTTTCGTTCAAATTGAAGCTACCTTTTTAAAGCTAGAGAGATATTAAAGTTAAAATTTCTCATTTCTAACCCTTTTCTTGAAGGGGCTTCAGCGCGTGATGTCACAATGGCACCCGTGCACCAATGAGAGATCAGCTCGGTTTTAAATTTACATAATTTTTTTTCTGACCTTTTTTTTCAAGGTCTTCAGCTTGTGACGTCACAATGCTTGTGTGAGATGGTTTGCAACATTGTTGCGAAAAGCAACTGCCAGTTTTTTAAAGTTGTGCGAGTCACTTAACATACACAGATCAGCATGGGGCCCCTATTCCCTCCCTCCCCCCCTTCCCCCCTCAACCCCTTCCTCCCCACTCCTTCCCACCTCCATCCCCACTCCCTCCCCCCCTCCTCCCCAACTCCCTCCCCACCTCCCTCACCCCTCCTCCCCTAACTCCCCCCCCTCCCTCCTTCCCTCCATCCCTCCCCCCCTCCCTCCACCCTTCCATCCCTCTCCCCCTCCCCCCTCCTTCCACCCTCCCTCCCCCCCTTCTGGTTACAAAGGAAACCCTACGGGGACGGGCCCAACGGGGAAAGAGGGGTACTGGGAAAAGGGGAGGTCCCCCTCCCTCCCCTTACCCCTCCCCCATCCCCCTCCCCCCTAACCCTCTCCCTCCCCCTTCCCCCCTCCCCTCCCCCCTCCCCTCCTCCCTCCACACCTCCCTCCTCCCTCCCTCCCCTCCTCCCGGTTACAATGGAAACCCTACGAGGACGGGCCCAACGGGGAAAGAGGGGTACTGGGAAAAGGGGAGGTCCCCCTCCCTCCCCCCCTCCCTCCCCCCTTCCCCCATCCCATCCCCCCTCCCTCCCCTCTCCCTCCCCCTTCCCCCCGTTCCCCCTCCCCTTCCCCCTCCCTCCCCTCCTCCCTCCACACCTCTCTCCTCCCTCCCTCCCCTTCCCTCCCTCCCATCCTCCCAATGCTTGTTTGAGATGGGTGCTACATTGTTTCGAAAAGCACCACTAACAGATCGCAGTGAGAAGCACTAAATGACCGTGGTCGTGAGAAGCACTAAATGACCGCGAATGTAGCAAAAACAGCACTTTAAACCACTTTAAACCACTTTTTTATTGCAAGTCACTTAACATACACAGATCAACATGGGGCCTCTATGCTCGTGGGCCACCGGGGCAAGTGTTGCGAAACAGCACTTGGAGTGTGTCTGGGGGAGAGAGAGAATGGGGGGGGGGGGGTCTGAGAATGGGGACTGGGGAGGGGGACAACAGGGGTCGTTGCGGAGGGGGCTTGGTGGTGGGGGAAAGAGGGGTACTGGGAAAATGGGAGGTCCCCCTTCACCCCTCAACCCCTTCCTTCCCACCTCCATCCCCACTCCCTCCCCCCCTCCTCCCCCTCCCTCCCCAACTCCCTCCCCCTCCCTCCCCACCTCCCTCAAACCTCCCCCCTAACTCCCCCCCTCCCTCCTTCCCTCCATCCCTCCCTCCCCCAATCAATCCACCCTTCCATCCCTCTCCCCCTCCCCCCTCCTTCCATCCTCCCTCCCCCCTCCCGGTTACAATAGAAACCCTACGGGGACGGGCCCAACGGGGAAAGAGGGGTACTGGGAAAAGGGGAGGTCCCCCTCCCTCCCCTCCCCCCTACCCCCTCCCCCCTTCCCCCTCCCCTTCCCCCCTCCCCTCCACCCTCCCTCCCCCTCCCCTCCTCCCTCCACACCTCCCTCCCCCCCTCCCGGTTACAATTGAAACCCTACGAGGACGGGCCCAACGGGGAAAGAGGAGTACTGGGAAAAGGGGAGGTCCCCCTCCCTCCCCCCTTCCCCCATCCCATCCCCCCTCCCTCCCCTCTCCCTCTCCCTCCCCCTTCCCCCCTTCCCCCCTCCACTTCCCCCCTCCCCCTTCCTCCCCTCCCCTCCTCCCTCCACACCTCCCTCCTCCCTCCCTCCCCCTTCCCGCCCTCCCCTCCTCCCGGTTACAATGGAAACCCTACGAGTACGGGCCCAACGGGGAAAGAGGGGTACTGGGAAAAGGGGAGGTCCCCCTCCCTCCCTCCCCCCTACCCACCTCCCTCCCCTCACCCTCCCCCCCTTCCCTCCTCCCTCCCCCCCTCCCCTCCCCCCTCCCATCCCCCCCTCTCCCCCCTCCCTCCCCTCTCCCTCCCCCCTCCCTCCCCTCCTCCCTCCCCCTTCCCTCCCCCAACCCTCCCCCTTTCCTCCCCTCCCGGTTACAATGGAAACCCTACGAGGACGGGCCCAACGGGCCCACTCGGTCTAGTATACTACTAAAACTCTGCGGTCCAACATTCCGTATGTATGGATGTATATGTGTATTTACGCAAAGATTCCGAAGAGTTTCTGTCCATAACTTACAAACCCTACTCCTCCCTGACGGTACACCAAAGCGCTACGATTTTTGTACCGCCATATTCACCATTAACATGGGCAACTATTGTAAGTACTTTCGTTCAAATTGAAGCTACCTTTTTAAAGCTAGAGAGATATTAAAGTTTAATTTTCATTTCTAACCCTTTTCTTGAAGGGGCTTCAGCGCGTGATGTCACAATGGCACCCGTGCACCAATGAGAGATCAGCTCGGTTTTAAATTTACATCTTCAGCTTGTGACGTCACAATGCTTGTGTGAGATTGTTGCAACATTGTTGCGAAAGGCAACTGCCAGTTTTTTAAAGTTGTGCAAGTCACTTAACATACACAGATCAGCATGGGGCCCCTATTCCCTCCCTCCCCCCCCTTCCCCCCTCAACCCCTTCCTCCCCACTCCTTCCCACCTCCATCCCCACTCCCTCCCCCCCTCCTCCCCAACTCCCTCCCCACCTCCCTCACCCCTCCTCCCCTAACTCCCCCCCCTCCCTCCTTCCCTCCATCCCTCCCCCCCTCCCTCCACCCTTCCATCCCTCTCCCCCTCCCCCCTCCTTCCACCCTCCCTCCCCCCTTCTGGTTACAAAGGAAACCCTACGGGGACGGGCCCAACGGGGAAAGAGGGGTACTGGGAAAAGGGGAGGTCCCCCTCCCTCCCCTCCCCTCCCCCCTCCCACTCCCCCCTAACCCTCTCCCTCCCCCTTCCCCCCTCCCCTCCTCCCTCCACACCTCCCTCCTCCCTCCCTCCCCTCCTCCCGGTTACAATTGAAACCCTACGAGGACGGGCCCAACGGGGAAAGAGGGGTACTGGGAAAAGGGGAGGTCCCCCTCCCTCCCCCTTACACGCTCCCTCCCTCCCCCTCCCCCTCTCCCTCCCCCCTCCCCCTCTCCCTCCCCCCTCCCCTCCCCCCTCCCTCCCCCCTCCCTCCCCCTCCCCTCCTCCCTCCACACCTCCCTCCTCCCTCCCCCCTACCCCCCTCCCTCCCCTCTCCCTCCTCCCCCTTCCCCCTCCCTCCCCCTCCCCTCCTCCCTCCCCCTCCCCTCCTCCCTCCACACCTCCCTCCTCCCTCCCTCCCCCTTCCCTACCTCCCCTCCTCCCGGTTACAATGGAAACCCTACGACGACGGGCCCAACGGGGAAAGAGGGGTACTGGGAAAACGGGTGGTCCCCCTCCCTCCCCCCTTCCCCCCTCCCTACCCCCTCCCTCCCCTCTCCCTCCCCCTTGCCCCTTCCCCCCTCCCCCTCCCCTCCCCCCTCCACACCTCCCTCCTCCCTTCCCTCCCCCCCACTCCCCTCCCGGTTACAATGGAAACCTTACGAGGACGGGCACAACGGGGAAAGAGGGGTACTGGGAAAAGGGGAGGTCCCCCTCCCTCCCCTTCCACCCTCACCCCTTCCCCCCACCCCTCCCCCTCTCCCTCCCCCCTCCCTCCACCTCCCCCCCTTCCCCCCTCCCCCTCCCTCCCCCTCCCCTCCTCCCTCCACACCTCCCTCTTCCCTCCCTCCCCCCTCCCTCCCTGCCTCACGGTTACAATGGAAACCCTACGAGGACGGGCCCAACGGGGAAAGGGGTGTGCTGGGGAAAGGGGGGGGGAGAGTAAGAGTGTATCTGGGGGAGAGAGAATGGGGGGGTCTGAGAATGGGGACTGGGGAGGGGGACAACAGGGGGCTTGGTGGTTTGGGAAAGAAGAGTACTGGGAAAAGGGGAGGTACCCCTCCCTCCCCACTCTCCTCCCTCCCTCATCCCTCCCTCCCTCCCGTCCCAGCAGCGCTGACCGCCGGGAGGTGTAGTCGCCGTCGCCTCTCCCGCTGTTTGATTTCATTTATAACAAAGACATTTATTTAAAATGAGGAATGTGATTTTCATTAAGTTTGATTTTATTTATTTTAAAAAAGCTGATGCTCTATAGATAAGTTTATTTCCTTTTCAACAAAGAACGCTGTTTATTTTAAAGTAAAATAGACCCTCCCCCCACCCCCCTCCCTCCCCTCTCCCTCCCCATCCCCCTCCCCTCCTTCCCCCTCCCCTCCCCCCTCCACTCCACCCTCCCCTCCCCCCCTCCCTCCCACTTCCCTCCCTCCCATCCTCCCGGTTACAATGGAAACCCTACGAGGACGGGCCCAACGGGCCCACTCGGTCTAGTCTATATACTACTAAAACTCTGCGGTCCAACATTCCGTATGTATGTGTGTATATACGGAAGATTCCGAAGATTTCTGTCCATAACTTACAAACCCTGCTCCTCCCAGACGGTACACCAAAGCGCTACGATTTTTGTACCGCCATATTCACCATTAACCTGGGCAACTATTGTAAGTACTTTCGTTCAAATTGAAGCTACCTTTTTAAAGCTAGAGAGATATTAAAGTTTAAATTTTCATTTCTAACACTTTTCTTGAAGGGGCCAAACCCTACTCCTCCCAGACGGTACACCAAAGCGCTACGATTTTTGTACCGCCGTATTCACCATTAACATGGGCAACTATTGTAAGTACTTTCGTTCAAATTGAAGCTACCTTTTTAAAGCTAGAGAGATATTAAAGTTTAAATTTTTCATTTCTAACCCTTTTCTTAAAGGGGCTTCAGCGCGTGATGTCACAATGGCACCCGTGCACCAATGAGAGATCAGCTCGCGATGGACAAGCGGCTGCTATTGGGTGTTTACTACTTTAAATTTACATAATTTTTTTTCTGACCTTTTTTTCAAGGTCTTCAGCTTGTGACGTCACAATGCTTGTGTGAGATGGTTGCAACATTGTTGCGAAAAGCAACTGCCAGTTTTTTAAAGTTGTGCGAGTCACTTAACATACACAGATCAGCATGGGGCCCCTATTCCCTCCCTCCCCCCCCTTCCCCCCTCAATCCCTTCCTCCCCACTCCTTCCCACCTCCACCCCCCCTCCCTCCCCCCCTTCCCCCCTCCCCTCCCCCCTCCCTCCCCCTCCACCCTCCACACCTCCCTCCCTCCCCCTTCCCTCCCTCCCCTCCTCCCGGTTACAATGGAAACCCTACGAGGACGGGCCCAACGGGGAAAGAGGGGTACTGGGAAAAGGGGAGGTCCCCCTCCCTCCCCTTCCCCCTCCCCTCCCCCCCCTACCCCTCTCCCTCCCCCCTCACCCCCCTCCCCCCCTCCCTCCCCCTCTCCCTCCCCCCTCCCCCCCTTCCCCCGTCCCCTCCCCCTCCCTCCCCCTCCCCTCCCTCCACACCTCCCTCCTCCCTCCCTCCCCCTTCCCTCCCTCCCCTCCTCCCGGTTACAATGGAAACCCTACGAGGACGGGCCCAACGGGGAAAGAGGGGTACTGGGAAAAGGGGAGGTCCCCCTCACTCCCCCCTTCCCCATCCCATCCCCCCTCCCTCCCCTCTCCCGCCCCCTTCCCCCCTCCCCTTCCCCCCTCCCTCCCCTCCTCCCTCCACACCTCCCTCCTCCCTCCCTCCCCTTCCCTCCCTCCCATCCTCCCAATGCTTGTGTGAGATGGTTGCAACATTGTTTCGAAAAGCAACTGACAGAAGCACTAAGTAGCCGCGAATGTTTCAAAACCAGCACTTAACCGCGAATGTTTTTTTAAAAAGCACTTAACCGCGAATGTTTCAAAACAAGCAATTAAAAAGCACTTTTTTTTTTATAGTATTTTTTTTTATTCCAAGAGAATGGGGGGGGTCTGAGAATGGGGACTGGGTAGGGGGACAACAGGGGTCGTTGCGGTGGGGGCTTGGTGGTGGGGGAAAGAGGGGTACTGGGAAAAGGGGAGGTCCCACTTCCCCCTCAACCTCTTCCTCCCCCCTCCTTCCCACCTCCATCCCCACTCTCTCCCCCCTCAATCCCAACCTCCATCACCGCTCAGCCCCTAACTCACCCCTCCCTCCTTCCCTCCATCCGACCCTCCCCCACTCCCTCCACCCTTCCACCCCTCTCCCCCTCCTTCCACCCTCCCTCCCCCCCTCCCGGTTACAATGGAAACCCTACGGGGACGGGCCCAACGGGGAAAGAGGGGTACTGGGAAAAGGGGAGTTCCCCTCCCTCCCCTCCTCCCTCCCCTCCCCCCTACCCCTCTTCCCCCCCCCCTCCCTCCCCCTCCCCCCCTCCCTCCCCCTCCCCTCCTCCCTCCACACCTCCCTACACACCTCCCTCCTCCCTCCCTCCCCCCCTCCCGGTTACAATGGAAACCCTACGAGGACGGGCCCAATGGGGAAAGAGGAGTACTGGGAAAAGGGGAGGTCCCCCTCCCTCCCCCCTTCCCCCTCCCCTCCCCCATCCCCTCTCCCTCCCCCTCCCCCGTACCCCCCTCCCTCCCCTCCCCCTCCCTCCCCTCCCCTCCTCCCTCCACACCTCTCTCCTCCCTCCCTCCCCCTTCCCGCCCTCCCCTCCTCCCGGTTACAATGGAAACCCTACGAGGACGGGCCCAACGGGGAAAGAGGGGTACTGGGAAAAGGGGAGGTCCCCCTCCCTCCCTCCCCCCTACCCACCTCCCTCCCCTCTCCCTCCCCCCTTCCCTCCTCCCTTCCCCCCTCCCCTCCCCCCTCCCATCCCCCCTCTCCCCCCTCCCTCCCCCCTACCCCCCTCCCTCCCCTCTCCCTCCCCCCTCCCCTCCCCCTCCCTCCCCTCCTCCCTCCCCCTTCCCTCCCCCAACCCTCCCCCTTTCCTCCCCTCCCGGTTACAATGGAAACCCTACGAGGACGGGCCCAACGGGCCCACTCGGTCTAGTATACTACTAAAACTCTGCGGTCCAACATTCCGTATGTATATGTGTATATACGGAAGATTCCGAAGATTTCTGTCCATAACTTACAAACCCTACTCCTCCCAGACGGTACACCAAAGCGCTACGATTTTTGTACCGCCATATTCACCATTAACGTGGGCAACTATTGTTAATTACTTTCGTTCAAATTGAAGCTACCTTTTTAAAGCTAGAGAGATATTAAAGTTTAAATTTTCATTTCTAACACTTTTCTTGAAGGGGCCAAACCCTACTCCTCCCAGACGGTACACCAAAGCGCTACGATTTTTGTACCGCCGTATTCACCATTAACATGGGCAACTATTGTAAGCACTTTCGTTCAAATTGAAGCTACCTTTTTAAAGCTAGAGAGATATTAAAGTTTAAATTTTTCATTTCTAACCCTTTTCTTGAAGGGGCTTCAGCGCGTGATGTCACAATGGCACCCGTGCACCAATGAGAGATCAGCTCGCGATGGACAAGCGGCTGCTATTGGGTGTTTACTACTTTAAATTTACATGATTTTTTTTCTGACCTTTTTTTTCAAGGTCTTCAGCTTGTGACGTCACAATGCTTGTGTGAGATGTTGCAACATTGTTGCGAAAAGCAACTGCCAGTTTTTTAAAGTTGTGCGAGTCACTTAACATACACAGATCAGCATGGGGCCCCTATTCCCTCCCTCCCCCCCCCTTCCCCCCTCAACCCCTTCCTCCCCACTCCTTCCCACCTCCACCCCCCCTCCCTCCCCCCCTTCCCCCTCCCCTCCCCCCTCCCTCCCCCTCCACCCTCCACACCTCCCTCCCTCCCCCTTCCCTCCCTCCCCTCCTCCCGGTTACAATGGAAACCCTACGAGGACGGGCCCAACGGGGAAAGAGGGGTACTGGGAAAAGGGGAGGTCCAGCTTCCCCCCTCAACCCCTTCCTTCCCACCTCCATCCCCACTCCCTCCCCCCTCCTCCCCCTCCCTCCCCAACTCCCTCCCCCCTCCCCCTCCCCCTAACTCCCCCCCTCCCTCCTTCCCTCCATCCCTCCCTCCCCAATCCCTCCCCCCTCCCTCCACCCTTCCATCCCTCTCCCCCCTCCTTCCACCCTCCCTCCCCCCTCCCGGTTACAATTGAAACCCTACGAGGACGGGCCCATCGGGGAAAGAGGGGTACTGGGAAAAGGGGAGGTCCCCCTCCCTTCCCCCTCCCCTCCCCCTCCCTCCCCCTCCCCCCTACCCCCTCCCTCCCCTCCCCTCCTCCCTCCACACCTCCCTCCTCCCTCCCTCCCCTTCCCTCCCTCCCCTCCTCCCGTTTACAATGGAAACCCTACGAGGACGGGCCCAACGGGGAAAGAGGGGTACTGGGAAAAGGGGAGGTCCCCCTCCCTCCCCCTTACACCCTCCCTCCCTCCCCCTCTCCCTCCCCCCTCCCCTCCCCCCTCCCTCCCCCTCCCCTCCTCCCTCCACACCTCCCTCCTCCCTCCCTCCCCCTTCCCTCCATCCCCTCCCGGTTAAAATGGAAACCCTACGAGGACGGGCCCAACGGGGAAAGAGGGGTACTGGGAAAAGGGGACGTCCCCCTCCCTCACCCCCTCCCCTCCCCCCTCCCTCCCCCCTACCCCCCTCCCTCCCCTCTCCCTCCCCCCCTTCCCCCTCCCTCCCCCTCCCCTCCTCCCTCCCCCTCCCCTCCTCCCTCCACACCTCCCTCCTCCCTCCCTCCCCCTTCCCTACCTCCCCTCCTCCCGGTTACAATGGAAACCCTACGACGACGGGCCCAACGGGGAAAGAGGGGTACTGGGAAAACGGGTGGTCCCCCTCCCTCCCCCCTTCCCCCCTCCCTCCCCTCTCCCTCCCCCTTCCCCCTTCCCCCCTCCCCCTCCCCTCTCCACACCTCCCTCCTCCCTTCCCTCCCCCCCACTCCCCTCCCGGTTACAATGGAAACCTTACGAGGACGGGCACAACGGGGGAAAGAGGGGTACTGGGAAAAGGGGAGGTCCCCCTCCCTCCCCCTTCCACCCTCACCCCTTCCCCCCACCCCTCCCCCTCTCCCTCCCCCCCTCCCTCCACCTCCCCCCTTCCCCCCTCCCCCTCCCTCCCCCTCCCCTCCTCCCTCCACACCTCCCTCTTCCCTCCCTCCCCCCTCCCTCCCTGCCTCACGGTTACAATGGAAACCCTACGAGGACGGGCCCAACGGGGAAAGGGGTGTGCTGGGGAAAGGGGGGGGGAGAGTAAGAGTGTATCTGGGGGAGAGAGAATGGGGGGGTCTGAGAATGGGGACTGGGGAGGGGAACAACAGGGGGCTTGGTGGTTTGGGAAAGAAGAGTACTGGGAAAAGGGGAGGTACCCCTCCCTCCCCACTCTCCTCCCTCCCTCATCCCTCCCTCCCTCCCGTCCCAGCAGCGCTGACCGCCGGGAGGTGTAGTCGCCGTCGCCTCTCCCGCTGTTTGATTTCATTTATAAGAAAGACATTTATTTAAAATGAGGAATGTGATTTTCATTAAGTTTGATTTTATTTATTTTAAAAAAGCTGATGCTCTATAGATAAGTTTATTTCCTTTTCAACAAAGAACGCTGTTTATTTTAAAGTAAAATAGACCCTCCCCCCTCCCCCCTCCCTCCCCTCTCCCTCCCCATCCCCCTCCCCTCCTTCCCCCTCCCCTCCCCCCTCCACTCCACCCTCCCCTCCCCCCCTCCCTCCCACTTCCCTCCCTCCCATCCTCCCGGTTACAATGGAAACCCTACGAGGACGGGCCCAACGGGCCCACTCGGTCTAGTCTATCTATCTATCTATATAATACTAAAACTCTGCGTTCGTATGTAGGGATGTATGTGTGTATGTACGGAAGTTAACTTACAAACCCTACTCCTCCAAGACGGTACACCAAAGCGCTACGATTTTTGTACCGCCGTATTCACCATTAACCTGGGCAACTATTGTAAGTACTTTCGTTCAAATTGAAGCTACCTTTTAAAGCTAGAGAGATATTAAAGTTTAAATTTTCATTTCTAACCCTTTTCTTCAAGGGGCTACATTTGTTTCCAAACGTTTCCAGAAAAGGATTTAGTTTTCAGCAAGGATTTAGTTTTCAGCTTGTGACGGCTACATTGTTTCGAAAAGCTTCCAAGAAGTCTTTTTTGTTATTGCAAGTCAAGTCAAGTCAAGTCAAGTCAGTTTTATTTGTATAGCACATTTAAAAACAACCCACGTTGACCAAAGTACTGCACATCTGATTAGGAAAAAAAAAAAAAACATCTGATTAGGAAAAAAAACAAAACGGGCACACTTGGAGAGTAAGAGTGGGGCTGGGGGAGGAGAGAATGGGGGGTGTGGGGACGGGCCCAACGGGCCCTCCCCAACGGGCACACTTGGAGAGTAAGAGTGGGGCTGGGGGAGGAGAGAATGGGGGGTGTGGGGACGGGCCCAACGGGCCCTCTTTTCTAGTATATAATACTAAAACTCTGCGTTCGGATGTATGTGTGTATGTACGGAAGATTCCGAAGTTTAACTTACAAACCCTACTCCTCCAAGACGGTACACCAAAGCGCTACGATTTTTGTACCGCCGTATTCGCCATTAACCTGGGCAACTATTGTAAGTACTTTCGATCAAATTGAAGCTACCTTTTTAAAGCTAGAGAGATATTAAAGTTTAAATTTTCATTTCTAACCCTTTTCTTCAAGGGGCTACATTTGTTTCCAAAAGTTTCCAGAAAAGGATTTAGTTTTCAGCTTGTGACGGCTACATTGTTTCGAAAAGCTTCCAAGAAGTCTTTTTTGTTATTGCAAGTCAAGTCAAGTCAAGTCAAGTCAGTTTTATTTGTATAGCACATTTAAAAACAACTTGGAGAGTAAGAGTGGGGCTGGGGGAGGAGAGAATGGGGGGTGTGGGGACGGGACCAACGGGCCCTCCCCAACGGGCACACTTGGAGAGTAAGAGTGGGGCTGGGGGAGGAGAGAATGGGGGGTGTGGGGACGGGCCCAACGGGCCCTCTTTTCTAGTCTATATACTACTAAAACTCTGCGGTCCAACATTCCGTATGTATATGTGTATGTACGCAAAGATTCCGAAGAGTTTCTGTCCATAACTTACAAACCCTACTCCTCCCTGACGGTACACCAAAGCGCTACGATTTTTGTACCGCCATATTCACCATTAACATGGGCAACTATTGTAAGTACTTTCGTTCAAATTGAAGCTGCCTTTTTAAAGCTAGAGAGATATTAAAGTTTAATTTTCATTTCTAACCCTTTTCTTGAAGGGGCTTCAGCGCGTGATGTCACAATGGCACCCGTGCACCAATGAGAGATCAGCTCGGTTTTAAATTTACATCTTCAGCTTGTGACGTCACAATGCTTGTGTGAGATTGTTGCAACATTGTTGCGAAAGGCAACTGCCAGTTTTTTAAAGTTGTGCGAGTCACTTAACATACACAGATCAGCATGGGGCCCCTATTCCCTCCCTCCCCCCCCTTCCCCCCTCAACCCCTTCCTCCCCACTCCTTCCCACCTCCATCCCCACTCCCTCCCCCCCTCCTCCCCAACTCCCTCCCCACCTCCCTCACCCCTCCTCCCCTAACTCCCCCCCCTCCCTCCTTCCCTCCATCCCTCCCCCCCTCCCTCCACCCTTCCATCCCTCTCCCCCTCCCCCCTCCTTCCACCCTCCCTCCCCCCTTCTGGTTACAAAGGAAACCCTACGGGGACGGGCCCAACGGGGAAAGAGGGGTACTGGGAAAAGGGGAGGTCCCCCTCCCTCCCCTCCCCTCCCCCTCCCCCTAACCCTCTCCCTCCCCCTTCCCCCTCCCCTCCTCCCTCCACACCTCCCTCCATCCCTCCCCCCCTCCCTCCACCCTTCCATCCCTCTCCCCCTCCCCCCTCCTTCCACCCTCCCTCCCCTCCTCCCGGTTACAATGGAAACCCTACGAGGACGGGCCCAACGGGGAAAGAGGGGTACTGGGAAAAGGGGAGGTCCCCCCTCCCTCCCCCCTTCCCCCATCCCATCCCCCCTCCCTCTCCTCTCCCTCCCCCTTCCCCCCGTTCCCCCTCCCCTTCCCCCATCCCTCCACACCTCTCTCCTCCCTCCCTCCCCTTCCCTCCCTCCCATCCTCCCAATGCTTGTTTGAGATGGGTGCTACATTGTTTCGAAAAGCACCACTAACAGATCGCAGTGAGAAGCACTATGTGACCGCGAATGTTTCAAAACAAGCACTTAAAAAGCACTTATCTTTTTTTAAAGTATTTTTTTTAATTGCAAGTCACTTAACATACACAGATCAGCATTGGGCCCCTATGCTCGTGGGCCACCGGGGCAAGTGTTTCCCGGTTACAATGGAAACCCTACGGGGACGGGCCCAACGGGGAAAGAGGGGTACTGGGAAAAGGGGAGATCCCCCTCCCTCCCCTCCCCCCTACTCCCTCCCCCCTTCCCCCCTCCCCTTCCCCCCTCCCCTCCCCCCTCCCTCCCCCTCCCCTCCTCCCTCCACACCTCCCTCCCTCCCCCCTCCCGGTTACAATGGAAACCCTATGAGGACGGGCCCAACGGGGAAAGAGGGGTACTGGGAAAAGGGGAGGTCCCCCTTCCCCCCTCAACCCCTTCATCCCCCCTCCTTCCCACCTCCATCCCCACTCCCTCCCTCCCTCCTCCCCCTCCCTCCCCAACTCCCTCCCCCCTCCCCCCTAACTCCCCCCTCCCTCCTTCCCTCCCTCCCCAATCCCTCCCCCCCTCCCTCCACCCTTCCATCCCTCTCCCCCCTCCTTCCACCCTCCCTCCCCCCCTCCCGGTTACAATTGAAACCCTACGAGGACCGGCCCAACGGGGAAAGAGGAGTACTGGGAAAAGGGGAGGTCCCCCTCCCTCCCCCCTTCCCCTCCCCCCTACCCCCCTCCCTCCCCTCCCCCCTCCCTCCCCTCCCCTCCTCCCTCCACACCTCCCTCCTCCCTCCCTCCCCCTTCCCGCCCTCCCCTCCTCCCGGTTACAATGGAAACCCTACGAGGACGGGCCCAACGGGGAAAGAGGGGTACTGGGAAAAGGGGAGGTCCCCCTCCCTCCCCCCTACCCACCTCCCTCCCCTCTCCCTCCCCCCTTTCCCTCCTCCCTTCCCCCCTCCCCTCCCCCTCCCATCCCCCCCTCTCCCCCTCCCTCCCCCCTACCCCCTCCCTCCCCTCTCCCTCCCCCCTCCCCTCCCCCCCTCCCCTCCCCTCCTCCCTCCCCCTTCCCTCCCCCAACCCTCCCCCTTTCCTCCCCTCCCGGTTACAATGGAAACCCTACGAGGACGGGCCCAACGGGCCCACTCGGTCTAGTATACTACTAAAACTCTGCGGTCCAACATTCCGGATGTATATGTGTATGTACGGAAGATTCCGAAGAGTTTCTGTCCATAACTTACAAACCCTACTCCTCCCTGAAGTTACACCAAAGCGCTACGATTTTTGTACCGCCATATTCACCATTAACCTGGGCAACTATTGTAAGTACTTTCGTTCAAATTGAAGCTACCTTTTTAAAGCTAGAGAGATATTAAAGTTTAAATTTTCATTTCTAACCCTTTTCTTGAAGGGGCTTCAGCGCGTGATGTCACAATGGCACCCGTGCACCAATGAGAGATCAGCTCGCGATGGACAAGCAGCTGCTATTGGGTGTTTACTACTTTAAATTTACATGATTTTTTTTCTGACCTTTTTTTTCAAGGTCTTCAGCTTGTGACGTCACAATGCTTGTGTGAGATGTTGCAACATTGTTGCGAAAAGCAACTGCCAGTTTTTTAAAGTTGTGCGAGTCACTTAACATACACAGATCAGCATGGGGCCCCTATTCCCTCCCTCCCCCCCCTTCCCCCCTCAACCCCTTCCTCCCCACTCCTTCCCACCTCCACCCCCCCTCCCTCCCCCCCTTCCCCCCTCCACTCCCCCCTCCCTCCCCCTCCCCCTCCACCCTCCACACCTCCCTCCCTCCCCCTTCCCTCCCTCCCCTCCTCCCGGTTACAATGGAAACCCTACGAGGATGGGCCCAACGGAGAAAGAGGGGTACTGGGAAAAGGGGAGGTCCCCCTCCCTCCCCTTCCCCTCCCCTCCCCCTACCCCTCTCCCTCCCCCCTCACCCCCCTTCCCCCCTCCCCCCTCCCTCCCCCTCTCCCTCCCCCTCCCCCCCTTCCCCCCTCCCCTCCCCCCTCCCTCCCCCTCCCCTCCCTCCACACCTCCCTCCTCCCTCCCCCTTCCCTCCCTCCCCTCCTCCCGGTTACAATGGAAACCCTACGAGGACGGGCCCAACGGGGAAAGAGGGGTACTGGGAAAAGGGGAGGTCCCCCTCCCTCCCCCCTTCCCCATCCCATCCCCCCTCCCTCCCCTCTCCCGCCCCCTTCCCCCCTCCCCTTCCCCCCTCCCTCCCCTCCTCCCTCCACACCTCCCTCCTCCCTCCCTCCCCTTCCCTCCCTCCCTCCCCTTCCCTCCCTCCCATCCTCCCAATGCTTGTGTGAGATGGTTGCAACATTGTTTCGAAAAGCAACTGACAGAAGCACTAAGTAGCCGCGAATGTTTCAAAACCAGCACTTAACCGCGAATGTTTTTTTAAAAAGGACTTAACCGCGAATGTTTCAAAACAAGCAATTAAAAAGCACTTATTTTTTTTTAAGTATTTTTTTTTATTCCAAGAGAATGGGGGGGGGGGTCTGAGAATGGGGACTGGGGAGGGGGGACAACAGGGGTCGTTGCGGTGGGGGCTTGGTGGTGGGGGAAAGAGGGGTACTGGGAAAAGGGGAGGTCCCACTTCCCCCTCAACCTCTTCCTCCCCCCTCCTTCCCACCTCCATCCCCACTCTCTCCCCCCTCAATCCCAACCTCCATCACCACTCAGCCCCTAACTCCCCCCCTCCCTCCTTCCCTCCATCCCACCCTCCCCCAATCCCTCCCCCCTCCCTCCACCCTTCCATCCCTCTCCCCCTCCCCCCTCCTTCCACCCTCCCTCCCCCCCTCCCGGTTACAATGGAAACCCTACGGGGACGGGCCCAACGGGGAAAGAGGGGTACTGGGAAAAGAGGAGATCCCCCTCCCTCCCCTCCCCCCTACCCCCTTCCCCCCTCCCCTTCCCCCCTCCCCTCCCCCCCTCCCTCCCCCTCCCCTCCTCCCTCCACACCTCCCTCCCTCCCCCCCTCCCGGTTACAATGGAAACCCTATGAGGACGGGCCCAACGGGGAAAGAGGGGTACTGGGAAAAGGGGAGGTCCCCCTTCCCCCCTCAACCCCTTCATCCCCCCTCCTTCCCACCTCCATCCCCACTCCCTCCCCTCCTCCTCCCTCCCCAACTCCCTCCCCCCTCCCCCCTAACTCCCCCCTCCCTCCATCCCTCCCTCCCCAATCCCTCCCCCCCTCCCTCCACCCTTCCATCCCTCTCCCCCTTCCTTGAAACCCTACGAGGACGGGCCCAACGGGGAAAGAGGAGTACTGGGAAAAGGGGAGGTCCCCCTCCCTCCCCCCTCCCCTTCCCCCTCTCCCTCCCCCTCCCCCCTACCCCCCTCCCTCCCCTCCCCCCTCCCTCCCCTCCACTCCTCCTTCCACACCTCCCTCCTCCCTCCCTCCCCCTTCCCGCCCTCCCCTCCTCCCGGTTACAATGGAAACCCTACGAGGACGGGCCCAATGGGGAAAGAGGGGTACTGGGAAAAGGGGAGGTCCCCCTCCCTCCCTCCCTCCCCCCTACCCACCTCCCTCCCCTCTCCCTCCCCCCCTTCCCTCCTCCCTTCCCCCCTCCCCTCCCCCCTCCCATCCCCCCTCTCCCCCCTCCCTCCCCCTACCCCCCTCCCTCCCCTCCTCCCTCCCCCTTCCCTCCCCCAACCCTCCCCCTTTCCTCCCCTCCCGGTTACAATGGAAACCCTACGAGGACGGGCCCAACGGCCCACTCGGTCTAGTCTATATACTACTAAAACTCTGCGGTCCAACATTCCGTATGTATGTGTGTATATACGGAAGATTCCGAAGATTTCTGTCCATAACTTACAAACCCTGCTCCTCCCAGACGGTACACCAAAGCGCTACGATTTTTGTACCGCCGTATTCACCATTAACCTGGGCAACTATTGTAAGTACTTTCGTTCAAATTGAAGCTACCTTTTTAAAGCTAGAGAGATATTAAAGTTTAAATTTTCATTTCTAACACTTTTCTTGAAGGGGCCAAACCCTACTCCTCCCAGACGGTACACCAAAGCGCTACGATTTTTGTACCGCCGTATTCACCATTAACATGGGCAACTATTGTAAGTACTTTCGTTCAAATTGAAGCTACCTTTTTAAAGCTAGAGAGATATTAAAGTTTAAATTTTTCATTTCTAACCCTTTTCTTGAAGGGGCTTCAGCGCGTGATGTCACAATGGCACCCGTGCACCAATGAGAGATCAGCTCGCGATGGACAAGCGGCTGCTATTGGGTGTTTACTACTTTAAATTTACATAATTTTTTTTCTGACCTTTTTTTTCAAGGTCTTCAGCTTGTGACGTCACAAGGCTTGTGTGAGATGTTGCAACATTGTTGCGAAAAGCAACTGCCAGTTTTTTAAAGTTGTGCGAGTCACTTAACATACACAGATCAGCATGGGGCCCCTATTCCCTCCCTCCCCCCCCCTTCCCCCCTCAACCCCTTCCTCCCCACTCCTTCCCACCTCCACCCCCCCCTCCCTCCCCCCCTTCCCCCCTCCCCTCCCCCTCCCTCCCCCTCCACCCTCCACACCTCCCTCCCTCCCCCTTCCCTCCCTCCCCTCCTCCCGGTTACAATGGAAACCCTACGAGGACGGGCCCAACGGGGAAAGAGGGGTACTGGGAAAAGGGGAGGTCCCACTTCACCTCTCAACCCCTTCCTCCCCCCTCCTTCCCACCTCCATCCCCACTCCCTCCCCCCCTCCCTCCCCCTCAATCCCAACCTCCATCACCACTCAGCCCCTAACTCCCCCCCCTCCCTCCTTCCCTCCATCCCACCCTCCCCCACTCCCTCCCAACTCCCTCCACCCTTCCATCCCTCTCCCCCTCCCCCCTCCTTCCACCCTCCCTCCCCCCTCCCGGTTACAATGGAAACCCTACGGGGACGGGCCCAACGGGGAAAGAGGGGTACTGGAAAAAGGGGAGATTCCCCTCCCTCCCCTCCCCCTACCCCCTCCCCCCTTCCCTCCCCCTTCCCCCCTCCCCTTCCCCCCTCCCTCCCCCTCCCCTCCTCCCTCCACACCTCCCTCCTCCCTCCATCCCCCCTCCCGGTTACAATGGAAACCCTACGAGGACGGGCCCAACGGGGAAAGAGGGGTACTGGGAAAAGGGGAGGTCCCCCTTCCCCCCTCAACCCCTTCATCCCCCCTCCTTCCCACCTCCATCCCCACTCCCTCCCCCCTCCTCCCCCTGCCTTCCCAACTCCCTCCCCCCTCCCCCTCCCCCTAACTCCCCCCCTCCCTCCTTCCCTCCATCCCTCCCTCCCCAATCCCTCCCCCTCCCTCCACCCTTCCATCCCTCTCCCCCCTCCTTCCACCCTCCCTCCCCCCTCCCGGTTACAATTGAAACCCAACGAGGACGGGCCCATCGGGGAAAGAGGGGTACTGGGAAAAGGGGAGGTCCCCCTCCCTTCCCCCTTCCCCCTCCCCTCCCCCCTCCCTCCCCCTCCCCCCTACCCCCTCCCTCCCCTCCCCTCCTCCCTCCACACCTCCCTCCTCCCTCCCTCCCTTTCCCTCCCTCCCCTCCTCCTGGTTACAATGGAAACCCTACGAGGACGGGCCCAACGGGGAAAGAGGGGTACTGGGAAAAGGGGAGGTCCCCCTCCCTCCCCCTTACACCCTCCCTCCCTCCCACTCCCCCTCCCCCTCTCCCTCCCCCCTCCCCTCCCCCCTCCCTCCCCCTCCCCTCCTCCCTCCACACCTCCCTCCTCCCTCCCTCCCCCTTCCCTCCCTCCCCTCCTCCCGGTTAAAATGGAAACCCTACGAGGACGGGCCCAACGGGGAAAGAGGGGTACTGGGAAAAGGGGACGTCCCCCTCCCTCACCCCCTCCCCTCCCCCCTCCCTACCCCCTACCCCCCTCCCTCCCCTCTCCCTCCCCCCCTTCCCCCTCCCTCCCCCTCCCCTCCTCCCTCCCCCTCCCCTCCTCCCTCCACACCTCCCTCCTCCCTCCCTCCCCCTTCCCTACCTCCCCTCCTCCCGGTTACAATGGAAACCCTACGACGACGGGCCCAACGGGGAAAGAGGGGTACTGGGAAAAGGGGAGGTCCCCCTCACTCCCCCCTTCCCCATCCCATCCCCCCTCCCTCCCCTCTCCCGCCCCCTTCCCCCCCTCCCCTTCCCCCCTCCCTCCCCTCCTCCCTCCACACCTCCCTCCTCCCTCCCTCCCCTTCCCTCCCTCCCATCCTCCCAATGCTTGTGTGAGATGGTTGCAACATTGTTTCGAAAAGCAGCTGACAGAAGCACTAAGTAGCCGCGAATGTTTCAAAACCAGCACTTAACCGCGAATGTTTTTTAAAAAAGCACTTAACCGCGAATGTTTCAAAACAAGCAATTAAAAAGCACTTATTTTTTTTTAAGTATTTTTTTTTATTCCAAGAGAATGGGGTGGGTCTGAGAATGGGGACTGGGGAGGGGGACAACAGGGGTCGTTGCGGTGGGGGCTTGGTGGTGGGGGAAAGAGGGGTACTGGGAAAAGGGGAGGTCCCACTTCCCCCCTCAACCTCTTCCTCCCCCCTCCTTCCCACCTCCATCCCCACTCTCTCCCCCCTCAATCCCAACCTCCATCACCACTCAGCCCCTAACTCACCCGTCCCTCCTTCCCTCCATCCGACCCTCCCCCACTCCCTCCCCCCCTCCCTCCCCCCTCCCTCCACCCTTCCACCCCTCTCCCCCTCCCCCCTCCTTCCACCCTCCCTCCCCCCCCCTCCCGGTTACAATGGAAACCCTACGGGGACGGGCCCAACGGGGAAAGAGGGGTACTGGGAAAAGGGGAGGTCCCCCTCCCTCCCCCCTTCCCCCTCCCCTCTCCCTCCCCCTACCTCCCCCTCCCCCCTACCCCCCTCCCTCCCCTCCCCCCTCCCTCCCCTCCCCCCTCCCTCCCCTCCCCTCCTCCCTCCACACCTCCCTCCTCCCTCCCTCCCCCTTCCCGCCCTCCCCTCCTCCCGGTTACAATGGAAACCCTATGAGGACGGGCCCAACGGGGAAAGAGGGGTACTGGGAAAAGGGGAGGTCCCCCTCCCTCCATCCCCCCTACCCACCTCCCTCCCCTCTCCCTCCCCCCCCTACCCTCCTCCCTTCCCCCCTCCCCCCTCCCATCCCCCCCTCTCCCCCCTCCCTCCCCCCTACCCCCCTCCCTCCCCTCTCCCTCCCCCCCTTCCCTCCCCCCCTCCCTCCCCTCCTCCCTCCCCCTTCCCTCCCCCAACCCTCCCCCTTTCCTCCCATCCCGTTTACAATGGAAACCCTACGAGGACGGGCCCAACGGGCCCACTCGGTCTAGTATACTACTAAAACTCTGCGGTCCAACATTCCGTGTGTATGTACGGAAGATTCCGTATGTACGAAAGATTCCGAAGATTTCTGTCCATAACTTACAAACCCTACTCCTCCCAGACGGTACACCAAAGCGCTACGATTTTTGTACCGCCGTATTCACCATTAACCTGGGCAACTATTGTAAGTACTTTCGTTCAAATTGAAGCTACCTTTTTAAAGCTAGAGAGATATTAAAGTTTAAATTTTCATTTCTAACACTTTTCTTGAAGGGGCCAAACCCTACTCCTCCCAGACGGTACACCAAAGCGCTACGATTTTTGTACCGCCGTATTCACCATTAACATGGGCAACTATTGTAAGTACTTTCGTTCAAATTGAAGCTACCTTTTTAAAGCTAGAGAGATATTAAAGTTTAAATTTTTCATTTCTAACCCTTTTCTTGAAGGGGCTTCAGCGCGTGATGTCACAATGGCACCCGTGCACCAATGAGAGATCAGCTCGCGATGGACAAGCGGCTGCTATTGGGTGTTTACTACTTTAAATTTACATAATTTTTTTTCTGACCTTTTTTTTCAAGGTCTTCAGCTTGTGACGTCACAATGCTTGTGTGAGATGGTTGCAACATTGTGGCGAAAAGCAACTGCCAGTTTTTTAAAGTTGTGCGAGTCACTTAACATACACAGATCAGCATGGGGCCCCTATTCCCTCCCTCCCCCCCCTTCCCCCCTCAACCCCTTCCTCCCCACTCCTTCCCACCTCCATCCCCCCTCCCTCCCCCCCTTCCCCCTCCCCTCCCTCCCCCTCCACCCTCCACACCTCCCTCCCTCCCCCTTCCCTCCCTCCCCTCCTCCCGGTTACAATGGAAACCCTACGAGGATGGGCCCAACGGGGAAAGAGGGGTACTGGGAAAAGGGGAGGTCCCCCTCCCTCCCCTTCCCCCTCCCCTCCCCCCTACCCCTCTCCCTCCCCCCTCACCCCCCTCCCCCCCTCCCTCCCCCTCTCCCTCCCCCCTCCCCCCCCTTCCCCCCTCCCCTCCCCCCTCCCTCCCCCTCCCCTCCCTCCACACCTCCCTCCTCCCTCCCTCCCCCTTCCCTCCCTCCCCTCCTCCCGGTTACAATGGAAACCCTACGAGGACGGGCCCAACGGGGAAAGAGGGGTACTGGAAAAGGGGACGTCCCCCTCACTCCCCCCATCCCCATCCCATCCCCCCTCCCTCCCCTCTCCGCACCCTTCCCCCCTCCCCTTCCCCCCTCCCTCCCCTCCTCCCTCCACACCTCCCTCCTCCCTCCCTGCCCTTCCCTCCCTCCCATCCTCCCAATGCTTGTGTGAGATGGTTGCAACATTGTTTCGAAAAGCAGCTGACAGAAGCACTAAGTAGCCGCGAATGTTTCAAAACCAGCACTTAACCGCGAATGTTTTTTTAAAAGCACTTAACCGCGAATGTTTCAAAACAAGCAATTAAAAAGCACTTATTTTTTTAAAGTATTTTTTTTTATTCCAAGAGAATGGGGGGGTCTGAGAATGGGGACTGGGGAGGGGGACAACAGGGGTCGTTGCGGTGGGGGCTTGGTGGTGGGGGAAAGAGGGGTACTGGGAAAAGGGGAGGTCCCACTTCCCCCCTCAACCTCTTCCTCCCCCCTCCTTCCCACCTCCATCCCCACTCTCTCCCCCCTCAATCCCAACCTCCATCACCACTCAGCCCTAACTCACCCGTCCCTCCTTCCCTCCATCCGACCTCCCCCACTCCCTCCCCCCCTCCCTCCACCCTTCCACCCCTCTCCCCCTCCCCCCTCCTTCCACCCTCCCTCCCCCCCCTCCCGGTTACAATGGAAACCCTACGGGGATGGGCCCAATGGGGAAAGAGGGGTACTGGAAAAGGGGAGGTCCCCCTCCCTCCCCCCTTCCCCCATCCCATCCCCCCTCCCTCCCCTCTCCCTCCCCCTTCCCCCCGTTCCCCCCTCCCCTTCCCCCCCTCCCTCCACACCTCTCTCCTCCCTCCCTCCCCTTCCTCCCTCCCATCCTCCCAATGCTTGTTTGAGATGGGTGCTACATTGTTTCGAAAAGCACCACTAACAGATCGCAGTGAGAAGCACTATGTGACCGCGAATGTTACAAAACAAGCACTTAAAAAGCACTTATCTTTTTTTAAAGTATTTTTTTTTATTGCAAGTCACTTAACATACACAGATCAGCATTGGGCCCCTATGCTCATGGGCCACCGGGGCAAGTGTTTCGAAAAAGCACTGAGTGTGTCTGGGGAGAGAGAGAATGGGGGGGGGGTCTGAGAATGGGGACGGGAGGGGGACAACAGGGGTCGTTGCGGAGGGGGCTTGGTGGTGGGGGAAAAAGGGGTACTGGGAAAAGGGGAGGTTCCACTTCCCCCCTCAACCCCTTCCTCCCCCCTCCTTCCCACCTCCATCCCCACTCGCTCCCCCCCTCCCTCCCCCCTCAATCCCAACCTCCATCACCACTCAGCCCCTAACTCCCCCCCTCCCTCCTTCCCTCCATCCCACCCTCCCCCACTCCCTCCCCCCCTCCCTCCACCCTTCCATCCCTCTCCCCCTCCCCCCTCCTTCCACCCTACCTCCCCCCCTCCCGGTTACAATGGAAACCCTACGGGGACGGGCCCAACGGGGAAAGAGGGGTACTGGGAAAAGAGGAGATCCCCCTCCCCCCTCCCCTCCCCCCTCCCCTCCCCCCTCCCCCCCTTCCCCCCTCCCCATCCCCCTCCCCTCCCCCTCCCTCCCCCTCCCCTCCTCCCTCCACACCTCCCTCCTCCCTCCCTCCCCCCCTCCCGGTTACAATGGAAACCCTATGAGGACGGGCCCAACGGGGAAAGAGGGGTACTGGGAAAAGGGGAGGTCCCCCTTCCCCCCTCAACCCCTTCATCCCCCTCCTTCCCACCTCCATCCCCACTCCCTCCCCCCCTCCTCCCCCTCCCTCCCCCTCCCTCCCCCCTCCCCCCTAACTCCCCCCTCCCTCCTTCCCTCCATCCCTCCCTCCCCAATCCCTACCCCCCTCCCTCCACCCTTCCATCCCTCTCCCCCTCCTTGAAACCCTACGAGGACGGGCCCCAACGGGGAAAGAGGAGTACTGGGAAAAGGGGAGGTCCCCCTCCCTCCCCCTTCCCCCTCCCCTCCCCCTCCCTCTCCCTCCCCCTCCCTCCCCCTCCCCCCTACCCCCCTCCCTCCCCTCCCCCCTCCCTCCCCTCCCCCCTACCCCCCTCCCTCCCCTCCCCCCTCCCTCCCCTCCCCTCCTCCTTCCACACCTCCCTCCTCCCTCCCTCCCCTTCCCGCCCTCCCCTCCTCCCGGTTACAATGGAAACCCTACGAGGACGGGCCCAACGGGGAAAGAGGGGTACTGGGAAAAGGGGAGGTCCCCCTCCCTCCCTCCCCCCTACCCACCTCCCTCCCCTCTCCCTCCCCCCCTTCCCTCCTCCCTTCCCCCCTCCCCTCCCCCCTCCCATCCCCCCCTCTCCCCCCTCCCTCCCCCCTACCCCCCTCCCTCCCCCTTCCCTCCCACAACCCTCCCCCTTTCCTCCCCTCCCGGTTACAATGGAAACCCTACGAGGACGGGCCCAACGGGCCCACTCGGTCTAGTATACTACTAAAACTCTGCGGTCCAACATTCCGTATGTATGTGTGTATGTGTGTATGTGTGTATGTGTGTATATACGGAAGATTCCGAAGAGTTTCTGTCCATAACTTACAAACCCTACTCCTCCCAGACGGTACACCAAAGCGCTACGATTTTTGTACCCCCATATTCACCATTAACATGGGCAACTATTGTAAGTACTTTCGTTCAAATTGAAGCTACCTTTTTAAAGCTAGAGAGATATTAAAGTTAAAATTTCTCATTTCTAACCCTTTTCTTGAAGGGGCTTCAGCGCGTGATGTCACAATGGCACCCGTGCACCAATGAGAGATCAGCTCGGTTTAAATTTACATAAAAAATTTTCTGACCTTTTTTTTCAAGGTCTTCAGCTTGTGACGTCACAATGCTTGTGTGAGATGGTTTGCAACATTGTTGCGAAAAGCAACTGCCAGTTTTTAAAGTTGTGCGAGTCACTTAACATACACAGATCAGCATGGGGCCCCTATTCCCTCCCTCCCCCCCTTCCCCCCTCAACCCCTTCCTCCCCACTCCTTCCCACCTCCATCCCCCACTCCCTCCCCCCCTCCTCCCCAACTCCCTCCCCACCTCCCTCACCCCTCCTCCCCTAACTCCCCCCCCCTCCCTCCTTCCCTCCATCCCTCCCCCCCTCCCTCCACCCTTCCATCCCTCTCCCCCTCCCCCCTCCTTCCACCCTCCCTCCCCCCCTTCTGGTTACAAAGGAAACCCTACGGGGACGGGCCCAACGGGGAAAAGAGGGGTACTGGGAAAAGGGGAGGTCCCCCTCCCTCCCCTTACCCCCTCCCCCATCCCCCTCCCCCCTAACCCTCTCCCTCCCCTTCCCCCCTCCCCTCCCCCCCTCCCCTCCTCCCTCCACACCTCCCTCCTCCCTCCCTCCCCTCCTCCCGGTTACAATGGAAACCCTACGAGGACGGGCCCAACGGGAAAGAGGGGTACTGGGAAAAGGGGAGGTCCCCCTCCCTCCCCCCTTCCCCCATCCATCCCCCCTCCCTCCCCTCTCCCTCCCCCTTCCCCCCGTTCCCCCCTCCCCTTCCCCCTCCCTCCCCTCCTCCCTCCACACCTCTCTCCTCCCTCCCTCCCCTTCCGTCCCTCCCATCCTCCCAATGCTTGTTTGAGATGGGTGCTACATTGTTTCGAAAAGCACCACTAACAGATCGCAGTGAGAAGCACTAAATGACCGTGGTCGTGAGAAGCACTAAATGACCGCGAATGTAGCAAAAACAGCACTTTAAACCACTTTAAACCACTGTTTTCAAGTAGTCTTTTTTATTGCAAGTCACTTAACATACACAGATCAACATGGGGCCTCTATGCTCATGGGCCACCGGGGCAAGTGTTGCGAAACAGCACTTGGAGTGTGTCTGGGGGAGAGAGAGAATGGGGGGGGGGTCTGAGAATGGGGACTGGGGAGGGGGACAACAGGGGTCGTTGCGGAGGGGGCTTGGTGGTGGGGGAAAGAGGGGTACTGGGAAAATGGGAGGTCCCCCTTCACCCCTCAACCCCTTCCTTCCCACCTCCATCCCCACTCCCTCCCCCCCTCCTCCCCCTCCCTTCCCAACTCCCTCCCCCTCCCTCCCCACCTCCCTCAAACCTCCCCCCTATCTCCCCCCTCCCTCCTTCCCTCCATCCCTCCCTCCCCCAATCAATCCACCCTTCCATCCCTCTCCCCCTCCCCCCTCCTTCCATCCTCCCTCCCCCCTCCCGGTTACAATAGAAACCCTACGGGGACGGGCCCAACGGGGAAAGAGGGGTACTGGGAAAAGGGGAGGTCCCCCTCCCTCCCCTCCCCCCTCCCCCCTTCCCCCTCCCCTTCCCCCCTCCCCTCCCCCCCTCCCCTCCTCCCTCCACACCTCCCTCCACACCTCCCTCCCCCCCTCCCGGTTACAATGGAAACCCTATGAGGACGGGCCCAACGGGGAAAGAGGGGTACTGGGAAAAGGGGAGGTCCCCCTTCCCCCCTCAACCCCTTCATCCCCCCTCCTTCCCACCTCCATCCCCACTCCCTCCCCCCCTCCTCCCCCTCCCTCCCCAACTCCCTCCCCCCTCCCCCCTAACTCCCCCCTCCCTCCATCCATCCCTCCCCAATCCCTCCCCCCCTCCCTCCACCCTTCCATCCCTCTCCACCCTCCCTCCCCCCCTCCCGGTTACAATTGAAACCCTACGAGGACGGGCCCAACGGGGAAAGAGGAGTACTGGGAAAAGTGGAGGTCCCCCTCCCTCCCCCCTTCCCCCATCCCATCCCCCCTCCCTCCCCTCTCCCTCTCCCTCCCCCTTCCCCCCTCCCCTTCCCCCCTTCCCCCCTCCCCTTCCCCCCTCCCCCCTCCCTCCCCTCCCCTCCTCCCTCCACACCTCCCTCCTCCCTCCCTCCCCCTTCCCGCCCTCCCCTCCTCCCGGTTACAATGGAAACCCTACGAGGACGGGCCCAACGGGGAAAGAGGGGTACTGGGAAAAGGGGAGGTCCCCCTCCCTCCCTCCCCCCTACCCACCTCCCTCCCCTCTCCCTCCCCCCCTTCCCTCCTCCCTCCCCTCCCCCCTCCCATCCCCCCCTCTCCCCCCTCCCTCCCCCCACCCCCCTCCCTCCCCTCTCCCTCCCCCCTCCCCCCCTCCCCTCCCCCCCTCCCTCCCCTCCTCCCTCCCCCTTCCCTCCCCCAACCCTCCCCCTTTCCTCCCATCCCGGTTACAATGGAAACCCTACGAGGACGGGCCCAACGGGCCCACTCGGTCTAGTCTATCTATATACTACTAAAACTCAGATGTCCAACATTCCGTATGTATATACGGAAGATTCCGTATGTTTGTACGGAAGATTCCGAAGATTTCTGTCCATAACTTACAAACCCTACTCCTCCCAGACGGTACACCAAAGCGCTACGATTTTTGTACCGCCATATTCACCATTAACATGGGCAACTATTGTAAGTACTTTCGTTCAAATTGAAGCTACCTTTTTAAAGCTAGAGAGATATTAAAGTTTAAATTTCTCATTTCTAACCCTTTTCTTGAAGGGGCTTCAGCGCGTGATGTCACAATGGCACCCGTGCACCAATGAGAGATCAGCTCGGTTTTAAATTTACATAATTTTTTTTCTGACCTTTTTTTTCAAGGTCTTCAGCTTGTGACGTCACAATGCTTGTGTGAGATGGTTTGCAACATTGTTGCGAAAAGCAACTGCCAGTTTTTTAAAGTTGTGCGAGTCACTTAACATACACAGATCAGCATGGGGCCCCTATTCCCTCCCTCCCCCCCCTTCCCCCCTCAACCCCTTCCTCCCCACTCCTTCCCACCTCCATCCCCACTCCCTCCCCCCCTCCTCCCCAACTCCCTCCCCACCTCCCTCACCCCTCCTCCCCTAACTCCCCCCCCCTCCCTCCTTCCCTCCATCCCTCCCCCCCTCCCTCCACCCTTCCATCCCTCTCCCCCTCCCCCCTCCTTCCACCCTCCCTCCCCCCCTTCTGGTTACAAAGGAAACCCTACGGGGACGGGCCCAACGGGGAAAGAGGGGTACTGGGAAAAGGGGAGGTCCCCCTCCCTCCCCTTACCCCCTCCCCCATCCCCCTCCCCCCATACCCTCTCCCTCCCCCTTCCCCCCTCCCCTCCCCCCCTCCCCTCCTCCCTCCACACCTCCCTCCTCCCTCCCTCCCCTCCTCCCGGTTACAATGGAAACCCTACGAGGACGGGCCCAACGGGGAAAGAGGGGTACTGGGAAAAGGGGAGGTCCCCCTCCCTCCCCCCTTCCCCCATCCCATCCCCCCTCCCTCCCCTCTCCCTCCCCCTTCCCCCCGTTCCCCCCTCCCCTTCCCCCTCCCTCCCCTCCTCCCTCCACACCTCTCTCCTCCCTCCCTCCCCTTCCCTCCCTCCCATCCTCCCAATGCTTGTTTGAGATGGGTGCTACATTGTTTCGAAAAGCACCACTAACAGATCGCAGTGAGAAGCACTAAATGACCGTGGTCGTGAGAAGCACTAAATGACCGCGAATGTAGCAAAAACAGCACTTTAAACCACTGTTTTCAAGTAGTCTTTTTTATTGCAAGTCACTTAACATACACAGATCAACATGGGGCCTCTATGCTCGTGGGCCACCGGGGCAAGTGTTGCGAAACAGCACTTGGAGTGTGTCTGGGGGAGAGAGAGAATGGGGGGGGGGTCTGAGAATGGGGACTGGGGAGGGGGACAACAGGGGTCGTTGCGGAGGGGGCTTGGTGGTGGGGGAAAGAGGGGTACTGGGAAAATGGGAGGTCCCCCTTCACCCCTCAACCCCTTCCTTCCCACCTCCATCCCCACTCCCTCCCCCCCTCCTCCCCCTCCCTCCCCAACTCCCTCCCCCTCCCTCCCCACCTCCCTCAAACCTCCCCCCTAACTCCCCCCTCCCTCCTTCCCTCCATCCCTCCCTCCCCCAATCCATCCACCCTTCCATCCCTCTCCCCCTCCCCCCTCCTTCCACCCTCCCTCCCCCCTCCCGGTTACAATAGAAACCCTACGGGGACGGGCCCAACGGGGAAAGAGGGGTACTGGGAAAAGGGGAGGTCCCCCTCCCCCCTACCCCCTCCCCCCTCCCTCCCCCTCTCCTCCTCCCTCCACACCTCCCTCCACACCTCCCTCCTCCCTCCCTCCCCCCCTCCCGGTTACAATGGAAACCCTATGAGGACGGGCCCAACGGGGAAAGAGGGGTACTGGGAAAAGGGGAGGTCCCCCTTCCCCCCTCAACCCCTTCATCCCCCCTCCTTCCCACCTCCATCCCCACTCCCTCCCCCCCTCCTCCCCCTCCCTCCCCAACTCCCTCCATCCTCCCTCCCCCCTAACTCCCCCCTCCCTCCATCCCTCCCTCCCCAATCCCTCCTTCCCTCCCTCCACCCTTCCATCCCTCTCCCCCCTCCTTCCACCCTTCCATCCCTCTCCCCCCTCCTTCCACCCTCCCTCCCCCCCTCCCGGTTACAATTGAAACCCTACGAGGACGGGCCCAACGGAAAAAGAGGAGTACTGGGAAAAGGGGAGGTCCCCCTCCCTCCCCCCTCCCTCCCCCTTCCCCCATCCCATCCCCCCTCCCTCCCCTCTCCCTCCCCCTTCCCCCCTTCCCCCCTCCCCCCCTCCCCCCTCCCTCCCCTCCCCTCCTCCCTCCACACCTCCCTCCTCCCTCCCTCCCCATTCCCGCCCTCCCCTCCTCCCGGTTACAATGGAAACCCTACGAGGACGGGCCCAATGGGGAAAGAGGGGTACTGGGAAAAGGGGAGGTCCCCCTCCCTCCCTCCCCCCTACCCACCTCCCTCCCCTCTCCCTCCCCCCCTTCCCTCCTCCCTTCCCCCCTCCCCTCCCCCCTCCCATCCCCCCCTCTCCCCCCTCCCTCCCCCTACCCCCCTCCCTCCCCTCTCCCTCCCCCTCCCCTCCCCCCCTCCCTCCCCTCCTCCCTCCCCTCCTCCCTCCCCCTTCCCTCCCCCAACCCTCCCCCTTTCCTCCCCTCCCGGTTACAATGGAAACCCTACGAGGACGGGCCCAACGGGCCCACTCGGTCTAGTATACTACTAAAACTCTGCGGTCCAACATTCCGTATGTATATGTGTATGTACGCAAAGATTCCGAAGAGTTTCTGTCCATAACTTACAAACCCTACTCCTCCCTGACGGTACACCAAAGCGCTACGATTTTTGTACCGCCATATTCACCATTAACATGGGCAACTATTGTAAGTACTTTCGTTCAAATTGAAGCTGCCTTTTTAAAGCTAGAGAGATATTAAAGTTTAATTTTCATTTCTAACCCTTTTCTTGAAGGGGCTTCAGCGCGTGATGTCACAATGGCACCCGTGCACCAATGAGAGATCAGCTCGGTTTTAAATTTACATCTTCAGCTTGTGACGTCACAATGCTTGTGTGAGATTGTTGCAACATTGTTGCGAAAGGCAACTGCCAGTTTTTTAAAGTTGTGCAAGTCACTTAACATACACAGATCAGCATGGGGCCCCTATTCCCTCCCTCCCCCCCCCTTCCCCCCTCAACCCCTTCCTCCCCACTCCTTCCCACCTCCATCCCCACTCCCTCCCCCCCTCCTCCCCAACTCCCTCCCCACCTCCCTCACCCCTCCTCCCCTAACTCCCCCCCCTCCCTCCTTCCCTCCATCCCTCCCCCCCTCCCTCCACCCTTCCATCCCTCTCCCCCTCCCCCCTCCTTCCACCCTCCCTCCCCCCTTCTGGTTACAAAGGAAACCCTACGGGGATGGGCCCAACGGGGAAAGAGGGGTACTGGGAAAAGGGGAGGTCCCCCTCCCTCCCCTCCCCTCCCCCTCCCCCCTAACCCTCTCCCTCCCCCTTCCCCCTCCCCTCCTCCCTCCACACCTCCCTCCTCCCTCCCTCCCCTCCTCCCGGTTACAATGGAAACCCTACGAGGACGGGCCCAACGGGGAAAGAGGGGTACTGGGAAAAGGGGAGGTCCCCCTCCCTCCCCCCTTCCCCCATCCCATCCCCCCTCCCTCTCCTCTCCCTCCCCCTTCCCCCCGTTCCCCCCTCCCCTTCCCCCATCCCTCCACACCTCTCTCCTCCCTCCCTCCCCTTCCCTCCCTCCCATCCTCCCAATGCTTGTTTGAGATGGGTGCTACATTGTTTCGAAAAGCACCACTAACAGATCGCAGTGAGAAGCACTATGTGACCGCGAATGTTTCAAAACAAGCACTTAAAAAGCACTTATCTTTTTTTAAAGTATTTTTTTTAATTGCAAGTCACTTAACATACACAGATCAGCATTGGGCCCCTATGCTCGTGGGCCACCGGGGCAAGTGTTTCCCGGTTACAATGGAAACCCTACGGGGACGGGCCCAACGGGGAAAGAGGGGTACTGGGAAAAGGGGAGATCCCCCTCCCTCCCCTCCCCCCTACTCCCTCCCCCCTTCCCCCCTCCCCTTCCCCCCTCCCCTCCCCCCTCCCTCCCCCTCCCCTCCTCCCTCCACACCTCCCTCCCTCCCCCCTCCCGGTTACAATGGAAACCCTATGAGGACGGGCCCAACGGGGAAAGAGGGGTACTGGGAAAAGGGGAGGTCCCCCTTCCCCCCTCAACCCCTTCATCCCCCCTCCTTCCCACCTCCATCCCCACTCCCTCCCCCCCTCCTCCCCCTCCCTCCCCAACTCCCTCCCCCCTCCCCCCTAACTCCCCCCTCCCTCCTTCCCTCCCTCCCCAATCCCTCCCCCCCTCCCTCCACCCTTCCATCCCTCTCCCCCCTCCTTCCACCCTCCCTCCCCCCCTCCCGGTTACAATTGAAACCCTACGAGGACCGGCCCAACGGGGAAAGAGGAGTACTGGGAAAAGGGGAGGTCCCCCTCCCTCCCCCCTTCCCCTCCCCCCTACCCCCCTCCCTCCCCTCCCCCCTCCCTCCCCTCCCCTCCTCCCTCCACACCTCCCTCCTCCCTCCCTCCCCCTTCCCGCCCTCCCCTCCTCCCGGTTACAATGGAAACCCTACGAGGACGGGCCCAACGGGGAAAGAGGGGTACTGGGAAAAGGGGAGGTCCCCCTCCCTCCCCCCTACCCACCTCCCTCCCCTCTCCCTCCCCCCTTTCCCTCCTCCCTTCCCCCCTCCCCTCCCCCTCCCATCCCCCCCTCTCCCCCTCCCTCCCCCCTACCCCCTCCCTCCCCTCTCCCTCCCCCCTCCCCTCCCCCCCTCCCCTCCCCTCCTCCCTCCCCCTTCCCTCCCCCAACCCTCCCCCTTTCCTCCCCTCCCGGTTACAATGGAAACCCTACGAGGACGGGCCCAACGGGCCCACTCGGTCTAGTATACTACTAAAACTCTGCGGTCCAACATTCCGTATGTATGTGTGTATGTGTGTATATACGGAAGATTCCGAAGAATTTCTGTCCATAACTTACAAACCCTACTCCTCCCAGACGGTACACCAAAGCGCTACGATTTTTGTACCGCCATATTCACCATTAACCTGGGCAACTATTGTAAGTACTTTCGTTCAAATTGAAGCTACCTTTTTAAAGCTAGAGAGATATTAAAGTTTAAATTTTCATTTCTAACACTTTTCTTGAAGGGGCCAAACCCTACTCCTCCCAGACGGTACACCAAAGCGCTACGATTTTTGTACCGCCGTATTCACCATTAACATGGGCAACTATTGTAAGTACTTTCGTTCAAATTGAAGCTACCTTTTTAAAGCTGGAGAGATATTAAAGTTTAAATTTTTCATTTCTAACCCTTTTCTTGAAGGGGCTTCAGCGTGTGATGTCACAATGGCACCCGTGCACCAATGAGAGATGAGCTCGCGATGGACAAGCGGCTGCTATTGGGTGTTTACTACTTTAAATTTACATAATTTTTTTTCTGACCTTTTTTTTCAAGGTCTTCAGCTTGTGACGTCACAATGCTTGTGTGAGATGGTTGCAACATTGTTGCGAAAAGCAACTGCCAGTTTTTTAAAGTTGTGCGAGTCACTTAACATACACAGATCAGCATGGGGCCCCTATTCCCTCCCTCCCCCCCCCTTCCCCCCTCAACCCCTTCCTCCCCACTCCTTCCCACCTCCACCCCCCCTCCCTCCCCCCCTTCCCCCCTCCCCTCCCCCCTCCCTCCCCCTCCACACCTCCCTCCCTCCCCCTTCCCTCCCTCCCCTCCTCCCGGTTACAATGGAAACCCTACGAGGACGGGCCCAACGGGGAAAGAGGGGTACTGGGAAAAGGGGAGGTCCCCCTCCCTCCCCTTCCCCCTCCCCTCCCCCCCTACCCCTCTCCCTCCCCCCTCCCCCCCTCCCTCCCCCTCTCCCTCCCCCCCTTCCCCCCTCCCCTCCCCCCTCCCTCCCCTCCCCTCCCTCCACACCTCCCTCCTCCCTCCCCCTTCCCTCCCTCCCCTCCTCCCGGTTACAATGGAAACCCTACGAGGACGGGCCCAACGGGGAAAGAGGGGTACTGGGAAAAGGGGAGGTCCCCCTCACTCCCCCCTTCCCCATCCCATCCCCCCTCCCTCCCCTCTCCCGCCCCCTTCCCCCCCTCCCCTTCCCCCTCCCTCCCCTCCTCCCTCCACACCTCCCTCCTCCCTCCCTCCCCTTCCCTCCCTCCCATCCTCCCAATGCTTGTGTGAGATGGTTGCAACATTGTTTCGAAAAGCAGCTGACAGAAGCACTAAGTAGCCGCGAATGTTTCAAAACCAGCACTTAACCGCGAATGTTTTTTAAAAAAGCACTTAACCGCGAATGTTTCAAAACAAGCAATTAAAAGGCACTTATTTTTTTTAAAGTATTTTTTTTTATTCCAAGAGAATGGGGGGGGTCTGAGAATGGGGACTGGGGAGGGGGACAACAGGGGTCGTTGCGGTGGGGGCTTGGTGGTGGGGGAAAGAGGGGTACTGGGAAAAGGGGAGGTCCCACTTCCCCCTCAACCTCTTCCTCCCCCCTCCTTCCCACCTCCATCCCCACTCTCTCCCCCCTCAATCCCAACCTCCATCACCACTCAGCCCCTAACTCACCCGTCCCTCCTTCCCTCCATCCGACCCTCCCCCACTCCCTCCCCCCCTCCCTCCACCCTTCCACCCATCTCCCCCTCCCCCCTCCTTCCACCCTCCCTCCCCCCCCTCCCGGTTACAATGGAAACCCTACGGGGACGGGCCCAACGGGGAAAGAGGGGTACTGGGAAAAGGGGAGGTCCCCCTCCCTCCCCCCTCCCTCCCCCCTTCCCCCTCCCCTCTCCCTCCCCCTACCTCCCCCTCCCTCCCCCTCCCCCCTACCCCCCTCCCTCCCCTCCCCCCTCCCTCCCCTCCCCTCCTCCCTCCACACCTCCCTCCTCCCTCCCTCCCCCTTCCCGCCCTCCCCTCCTCCCGGTTACAATGGAAACCCTACGAGGACGGGCCCAACGGGGAAAGAGGGGTACTGGGAAAAGGGGAGGTCCCCCTCCCTCCCTCCCCCCTACCCACCTCCCCCCCTCTCCCTCCCCCCCTACCCTCCTCCCTTCCCCCCTCCCCCCTCCCATCCCCCCCTCTCCCCCCTCCCTCCCCCCTAACCCCCTCCCTCCCCTCTCCCTCCCCCCTCCCCCCCTCCCCTCCCCCCTCCCTCCCCTCCTCCCTCCCCCTTCCCTCCCCCAACCCTCCCCCTTTCCTCCCCTCCCGGTTACAATGGAAACCCTACGAGGACGGGCCCAACAGGGAAAGAGGAGTACTGGGAAAAGGGGAGGTCCCCCTCCCTCCCCCCTTCCCGCTCCCCTCCCCCATCCCCTCCCCCTCCCCTCCCTCCCCCTCCCCCCTACCCCCCTCCCTCCCCTCCCCCCTCCCTCCCCTCCCCTCCTCCCTCCACACCTCCCTCCTCCCTCCCTCCCCCTTCCCGCCCTCCCCTCCTCCCGGTTACAATGGAAACCCTACGAGGACGGGCCCAACGGGGAAAGAGGGGTACTGGGAAAAGGGGAGGTCCCCCTCCCTCCCTCCCCCCTACCCACCTCCCTCCCCTCTCCCTCCCCCCCCTTCCCTCCTCCCTTCCCCCCTCCCCTCCCCCCTCCCCTCCCCCCCTCTCCCCCCTCCCTCCCCCCTACCCCCCTCCCTCCCCTCTCCCTCCCCCCTCCCCCCCTCCCCTCCCCCCTCCCTCCCCTCCTCCCTCCCCCTTCCCTCCCCCAACCCTCCCCCTTTCCTCCCCTCCCGGTTACAATGGAAACCCTACGAGGACGGGCCCAACGGGCCCACTCGGTCTAGTCTATCTATCTATATACTACTAAAACTCTGCGGTCCAACATTCCGTATGTATGTGTGTATGTGTGTATATACGGAAGATTCCGAAGAATTTCTGTCCATAACTTACAAACCCTGCTCCTCCCAGACGGTACACCCAAAGCGCTACGATTTTTGTACCGCCATATTCACCATTAACATGGGCAACTATTGTAAGTACTTTCGTTCAAATTGAAGCTACCTTTTTAAAGCTAGAGAGATATTAAAGTTTAAATTTTCATTTCTAACACTTTTCTTGAAGGGGCCAAACCCTACTCCTCCCAGACGGTACACCAAAGCGCTACGATTTTTGTACCGCCGTATTCACCATTAACATGGGCAACTATTGTAAGTACTTTCGTTCAAATTGAAGCTACCTTTTTAAAGCTAGAGAGATATTAAAGTTTAAATTTTTCATTTCTAACCCTTTTCTTGAAGGGGCTTCAGCGCGTGATGTCACAATGGCACCCGTGCACCAATGAGAGATCAGCTCGCGATGGACAAGCGGCTGCTTTTGGGTGTTTACTACTTTAAATTTACATAATTTTTTTTCTGACCTTTTTTTTCAAGGTCTTCAGCTTGTGACGTCACAATGCTTGTGTGAGATGATTGCAACATTGTTGCGAAAAGCAACTGCCAGTTTTTTAAAGTTGTGTGAGTCACTTAACATACACAGATCAGCATGGGGCCCCTATTCCCTCCCTCCCCCCCCTTCCCCCCTCAACCCCTTCCTCCCCACTCCTTCCCACCTCCACCCCCCCTCCCTCCCCCCCTTCCCCCCTCCCCTCCCCCCTCCCTCCCCCTCCACCCTCCACACCTCCCTCCCTCCCCCTTCCCTCCCTCCCCTCTTCCCGGTTACAATGGAAACCCTACGAGGACGGGCCCAACGGGGAAAGAGGGGTACTGGGAAAAGGGGAGGTCCCCCTCACTCCCCCCTTCCCCATCCCATCCCCCCTCCCTCCCCTCTCCCGCCCCCTTCCCCCCCTCCCCTTCCCCCCTCCCTCCCCTCCTCCCTCCACACCTCCCTCCTCCCTCCCTCCCCTTCCCTCCCTCCCATCCTCCCAATGCTTGTGTGAGATGGTTGCAACATTGTTTCGAAAAGCAACTGACAGAAGCACTAAGTAGCCGCGAATGTTTCAAAACCAGCACTTAACCGCGAATGTTTCAAAACAAGCAATTAAAAAGCACTTTTTTTTTTAAAGTATTTTTTTTTATTCCAAGAGAATGGGGGGGGTCTGAGAATGGGGACTGGGTAGGGGGACAACAGGGGTCGTTGCGGTGGGGGCTTGGTGGTGGGGGAAAGAGGGGTACTGGGAAAAGGGGAGGTCCCACTTCCCCCTCAACCTCTTCCTCCCCCCTCCTTCCCACCTCCATCCCCACTCTCTCCCCCCTCAATCCCAACCTCCATCACCACTCAGCCCCTAACTCACCCCTCCCTCCTTCCCTCCATCCGACCCTCCCCCACTCCCTCCACCCTTCCACCCCTCTCCCCCTCCTTCCACCCTCCCTCCCCCCCTCCCGGTTACAATGGAAACCCTACGGGGACGGGCCCAACGGGGAAAGAGGGGTACTGGGAAAAGGGGAGTTCCCCTCCCTCCCCTCCACCCTCCCCTCCCCCCTACCCCTCTTCCCCCCTCCCCCTCCCCTCCCCCCCTCCCTCCCCCTCCCCTCCTCCCTCCACACCTCCCTCCACACCTCCCTCCTCCCTCCCTCCCCCCCTCCCGGTTACAATGGAAACCCTACGAGGACGGGCCCAACGGGGAAAGAGGAGTACTGGGAAAAGGGGAGGTCCCCCTCCCTCCCCCCTTCCCCCTCCCCTCCCCCATCCCCTCTCCCTCCCCCTCCCTCCCCCCCCTCCCCCTCCCTCCCCCCCCTCCCCCCTCCCTCCCCTCCCCTCCTCCCTCCACACCTCCCTCCTCCCTCCCTCCCCCTTCCCGCCCTCCCCTCCTCCCGGTTACAATGGAAACCCTACGAGGACGGGCCCAACGGGGAAAGAGGGGTACTGGGAAAAGGGGAGGTCCCCCTCCCTCCCCCCTACCCACCTCCCTCCCCTCTCCCTCCCCCCCTTCCCTCCTCCCTTCCCCCCTCCCCTCCCCCCTCCCATCCCCCCCTCTCCCCCCTCCCTCCCCCCTACCCCCCTCCCTCCCCTCTCCCTCCCCCCTCCCCCCCTCCCCTCCCCCCCTCCCTCCCCTCCTCCCTCCCCCTTCCCTCCCCCAACCCTCCCCCTTTCCTCCCCTCCCGGTTACAATGGAAACCCTACGAGGACGGGCCCAACGGGCCCACTCGGTCTAGTATACTACTAAAACTCTGCGGTCCAACATTCCGTATGTATATGTGTATGTACGCAAAGATTCCGAAGAGTTTCTGTCCATAACTTACAAACCCTACTCTCCCAGACGGTACACCAAAGCGCTACGATTTTTGTACCGCCATATTCACCATTAACCTGGGCAACTATTGTAAGTACTTTCGTTCAAATTGAAGCTACCTTTTTAAAGCTAGAGAGATATTAAAGTTTAAATTTTCATTTCTAACACTTTTCTTGAAGGGGCCAAACCCTACTCCTCCCAGACGGTACACCAAAGCGCTACGATTTTTGTACCGCCGTATTCACCATTAACATGGGCAACTATTGTAAGTACTTTCGTTCAAATTGAAGCTACCTTTTTAAAGCTAGAGAGATATTAAAGTTTAAATTTTTCATTTCTAACCCTTTTCTTGAAGGGCTTCAGCGCGTGATGTCACAATGGCACCCGTGCACCAATGAGAGATCAGCTCGGTTTTAAATTTACATCTTCAGCTTGTGACGTCACAATGCTTGTGTGAGATTGTTGCAACATTGTTGCGAAAGGCAACTGCCAGTTTTTTAAAGTTGTGCAAGTCACTTAACATACACAGATCAGCATGGGGCCCCTATTCCCTCCCTCCCCCCCTTCCCCCCTCAACCCCTTCCTCCCCACTCCTTCCCACCTCCATCCCCACTCCCTCCCCCCCTCCTCCCCAACTCCCTCCCCACCTCCCTCACCCCTCCTCCCCTAACTCCCCCCCCTCCCTCCTTCCCTCCATCCCTCCCCCCCTCCCTCCACCCTTCCATCCCTCTCCCCCTCCCCCCTCCTTCCACCCTCCCTCCCCCCTTCTGGTTACAAAGGAAACCCTACGGGGATGGGCCCAACGGGGAAAGAGGGGTACTGGGAAAAGGGGAGGTCCCCCTCCCTCCCCTCCCCTCCCCCCTCCCCCTCCCCCCTAACCCTCTCCCTCCCCCTTCCCCCCTCCCCTCCTCCCTCCACACCTCCCTCCTCCCTCCCTCCCCTCCTCCCGGTTACAATGGAAACCCTACGAGGACGGGCCCAACGGGGAAAGAGGGGTACTGGGAAAAGGGGAGGTCCCACTTCACCTCTCAACCCCTTCCTCCCCCCTCCTTCCCACCTCCATCCCCACTCCCTCCCCCCCTCCCTCCCCCTCAATCCCAACCTCCATCACCACTCAGCCCCTAACTCCCCCCCTCCCTCCTTCCCTCCATCCCACCCTCCCCCACTCCCTCCCAACTCCCTCCACCCTTCCATCCCTCTCCCCCTCCCCCCTCCTTCCACCCTCCCTCCCCCCTCCCGGTTACAATGGAAACCCTACGGGGACGGGCCCAACGGGGAAAGAGGGGTACTGGGAAAAGGGGAGGTCCCCCTTCCCCCCTCAACCCCTTCCTTCCCACCTCCATCCGCACTCCCTCCCCCCTCCTCCCCCTCCCTCCCCAACTCCCTCCCCCCTCCCCCTCCCCCTAACTCCCCCCCTCCCTCCTTCCCTCCATCCCTCCCTCCCCAATCCCTCCCCCCTCCCTCCACCCTTCCATCCCTCTCCCCCCTCCTTCCACCCTCCCTCCCCCGTCCCGGTTACAATTGAAACCCTACGAGGACGGGCCCATCGGGGAAAGAGGGGTACTGGGAAAAGGGGAGGTCCCCCTCCCTTCCCCCTTCCCCCTCCCCTCCCCCCTCCCTCCCCCTCCCCCCTACCCCCTCCCTCCCCTCCCCTCCTCCCTCCACACCTCCCTCCTCCCTCCCTCCCCTTCCCTCCCTCCCCTCCTCCCGGTTACAATGGAAACCCTACGAGGACGGGCCCAACGGGGAAAGAGGGGTACTGGGAAAAGGGGAGGTCCCCCTCCCTCCCCCTTACACGCTCCCTCCCTCCCCCTCCCCCTCTCCCTCCCCCCTCCCCTCCCCCCTCCCTCCCCCTCCCCTCCTCCCTCCACACCTCCCTCCTCCCTCCCCCCTACCCCCCTCCCTCCCCTCTCCCTCCTCCCCCTTCCCCCTCCCTCCCCCTCCCCTCCTCCCTCCCCCTCCCCTCCTCCCTCCACACCTCCCTCCTCCCTCCCTCCCCCTTCCCTACCTCCCCTCCTCCCGGTTACAATGGAAACCCTACGACGACGGGCCCAACGGGGAAAGAGGGGTACTGGGAAAACGGGTGGTCCCCCTCCCTCCCCCCTTCCCCCCTCCCTACCCCCTCCCTCCCCTCTCCCTCCCCCTTGCCCCTTCCCCCCTCCCCCTCCCCTCCCCCCTCCACACCTCCCTCCTCCCTTCCCTCCCCCCCACTCCCCTCCCGGTTACAATGGAAACCTTACGAGGACGGGCACAACGGGGAAAGAGGGGTACTGGGAAAAGGGGAGGTCCCCCTCCCTCCCCCTTCCACCCTCACCCCTTCCCCCCACCCCTCCCCCTCTCCCTCCCCCCTCCCTCCACCTCCCCCCCTTCCCCCCTCCCCCTCCCTCCCCCTCCCCTCCTCCCTCCACACCTCCCTCTTCCCTCCCTCCCCCCTCCCTCCCTGCCTCACGGTTACAATGGAAACCCTACGAGGACGGGCCCAACGGGGAAAGGGGTGTGCTGGGGAAAGGGGGGGGGAGAGTAAGAGTGTATCTGGGGGAGAGAGAATGGGGGGGTCTGAGAATGGGGACTGGGGAGGGGGACAACAGGGGGCTTGGTGGTTTGGGAAAGAAGAGTACTGGGAAAAGGGGAGGTACCCCTCCCTCCCCACTCTCCTCCCTCCCTCATCCCTCCCTCCCTCCCGTCCCAGCAGCGCTGACCGCCGGGAGGTGTAGTCGCCGTCGCCTCTCCCGCTGTTTGATTTCATTTATAACAAAGACATTTATTTAAAATGAGGAATGTGATTTTCATTAAGTTTGATTTTATTTATTTTAAAAAAGCTGATGCTCTATAGATAAGTTTATTTCCTTTTCAACAAAGAACGCTGTTTATTTTAAAGTAAAATAGACCCTCCCCCCACCCCCCTCCCTCCCCTCTCCCTCCCCATCCCCCTCCCCTCCTTCCCCCTCCCCTCCCCCCTCCACTCCACCCTCCCCTCCCCCCCTCCCTCCCACTTCCCTCCCTCCCATCCTCCCGGTTACAATGGAAACCCTACGAGGACGGGCCCAACGGGCCCACTCGGTCTAGTATACTACTAAAACTCTGCGGTCCAACATTCCGTATGTATATGTGTATGTACGCAAAGATTCCGAAGAGTTTCTGTCCATAACTTACAAACCCTACTCCTCCCTGACGGTACACCAAAGCGCTACGATTTTTGTACCGCCATATTCACCATTAACATGGGCAACTATTGTAAGTACTTTCGTTCAAATTGAAGCTGCCTTTTTAAAGCTAGAGAGATATTAAAGTTTAATTTTCATTTCTAACCCTTTTCTTGAAGGGGCTTCAGCGCGTGATGTCACAATGGCACCCGTGCACCAATGAGAGATCAGCTCGGTTTTAAATTTACATCTTCAGCTTGTGACGTCACAATGCTTGTGTGAGATTGTTGCAACATTGTTGCGAAAGGCAACTGCCAGTTTTTTAAAGTTGTGCAAGTCACTTAACATACACAGATCAGCATGGGGCCCCTATTCCCTCCCTCCCCCCCCTTCCCCCCTCAACCCCTTCCTCCCCACTCCTTCCCACCTCCATCCCCACTCCCTCCACCCCTCCTCCCCAACTCCCTCCCCACCTCCCTCACCCCTCCTCCCCTAACTCCCCCCCCTCCCTCCTTCCCTCCATCCCTCCCCCCCTCCCTCCACCCTTCCATCCCTCTCCCCCTCCCCCCTCCTTCCACCCTCCCTCCCCCCTTCTGGTTACAAAGGAAACCCTACGGGGACGGGCCCAACGGGGAAAGAGGGGTACTGGGAAAAGGGGAGGTCCCCCTCCCTCCCCTCCCCTCCCCCTCCCCCCTAACCCTCTCCCTCCCCCTTCCCCCTCCCCTCCTCCCTCCACACCTCCCTCCTCCCTCCCTCCCCTCCTCCCGGTTACAATGGAAACCCTACGAGGACGGGCCCAACGGGGAAAGAGGGGTACTGGGAAAAGGGGAGGTCCCCCTCCCTCCCCCCTTCCCCCATCCCATCCCCCCTCCCTCTCCTCTCCCTCCCCCTTCCCCCCGTTCCCCCCTCCCCTTCCCCCATCCCTCCACACCTCTCTCCTCCCTCCCTCCCCTTCCCTCCCTCCCATCCTCCCAATGCTTGTTTGAGATGGGTGCTACATTGTTTCGAAAAGCACCACTAACAGATCGCAGTGAGAAGCACTATGTGACCGCGAATGTTTCAAAACAAGCACTTAAAAAGCACTTATCTTTTTTTAAAGTATTTTTTTTAATTGCAAGTCACTTAACATACACAGATCAGCATTGGGCCCCTATGCTCGTGGGCCACCGGGGCAAGTGTTTCCCGGTTACAATGGAAACCCTACGGGGACGGGCCCAACGGGGAAAGAGGGGTACTGGGAAAAGGGGAGATCCCCCTCCCTCCCCTCCCCCCTACTCCCTCCCCCCTTCCCCCCTCCCCTTCCCCCCTCCCCTCCCCCTCCCTCCCCCTCCCCTCCTCCCTCCACACCTCCCTCCCTCCCCCCTCCCGGTTACAATGGAAACCCTATGAGGACGGGCCCAACGGGGAAAGAGGGGTACTGGGAAAAGGGGAGGTCCCCCTTCCCCCCTCAACCCCTTCATCCCCCCTCCTTCCCACCTCCATCCCCACTCCCTCCCCCCCTCCTCCCCCTCCCTCCCCAACTCCCTCCCCCCTCCCCCCTAACTCCCCCCTCCCTCCTTCCCTCCCTCCCCAATCCCTCCCCCCCTCCCTCCACCCTTCCATCCCTCTCCCCCCTCCTTCCACCCTCCCTCCCCCCCTCCCGGTTACAATTGAAACCCTACGAGGACCGGCCCAACGGGGAAAGAGGAGTACTGGGAAAAGGGGAGGTCCCCCTCCCTCCCCCCTTCCCCTCCCCCCTACCCCCCTCCCTCCCCTCCCCCCTCCCTCCCCTCCCCTCCTCCCTCCACACCTCCCTCCTCCCTCCCTCCCCCTTCCCGCCCTCCCCTCCTCCCGGTTACAATGGAAACCCTACGAGGACGGGCCCAACGGGGAAAGAGGGGTACTGGGAAAAGGGGAGGTCCCCCTCCCTCCCCCCTACCCACCTCCCTCCCCTCTCCCTCCCCCCTTTCCCTCCTCCCTTCCCCCCTCCCCTCCCCCTCCCATCCCCCCCTCTCCCCCTCCCTCCCCCCTACCCCCTCCCTCCCCTCTCCCTCCCCCCTCCCCTCCCCCCCTCCCCTCCCCTCCTCCCTCCCCCTTCCCTCCCCCAACCCTCCCCCTTTCCTCCCCTCCCGGTTACAATGGAAACCCTACGAGGACGGGCCCAACGGGCCCACTCGGTCTAGTCTATATACTACTAAAACTCTGCGGTCCAACATTCCGTATGTATATACGGAAGATTCCGTATGTTTGTACGGAAGATTCCGAAGATTTCTGTCCATAACTTACAAACCCTACTCCTCCCAGACGGTACACCAAAGCGCTACGATTTTTGTACCGCCATATTCACCATTAACATGGGCAACTATTGTAAGTACTTTCGTTCAAATTGAAGCTACCTTTTTAAAGCTAGAGAGATATTAAAGTTAAAATTTCTCATTTCTAACCCTTTTCTTGAAGGGGCTTCAGCGCGTGATGTCACAATGGCACCCGTGCACCAATGAGAGATCATATCGGTTTTAAATTTACATAATTTTTTTTCTGACCTTTTTTTTCAAGGTCTTCAGCTTGTGACGTCACAATGCTTGTGTGAGATGGTTTGCAACATTGTTGCGAAAAGCAACTGCCAGTTTTTTAAAGTTGTGCGAGTCACTTAACATACACAGATCAGCATGGGGCCCCTATTCCCTCCCTCCCCCCCTCCTCCCCTCAACCCCTTCCTCCCCACTCCTTCCCACCTCCATCCCCACTCCCTCCCCCCCTCCTCCCCAACTCCCTCCCCACCTCCCTCACCCCTCCTCCCCTAACTCCCCCCCCTCCCTCCTTCCCTCCATCCCTCCCCCCCTCCCTCCACCCTTCCATCCCTCTCCCCCTCCCCCCTCCTTCCACCCTCCCTCCCCCCCTTCTGGTTACAAAGGAAACCCTACGGGGACGGGCCCAACGGGGAAAGAGGGGTACTGGGAAAAGGGGAGGTCCCCCTCCCTCCCCTTACCCCCTCCCCCATCCCCCTCCCCCCTAACCCTCTCCCTCCCCCTTCCCCCCTCCCCTCCCCCCCTCCCCTCCTCCCTCCACACCTCCCTCCTCCCTCCCTCCCCTCCTCCCGGTTACAATGGAAACCCTACGAGGACGGGCCCAACGGGGAAAGAGGGGTACTGGGAAAAGGGGAGGTCCCCCTCCCTCCCCCCTTCCCCCATCCCATCCCCCCTCCCTCCCCTCTCCCTCCCCCTTCCCCCCGTTCCCCCCTCCCCTTCCCCCTCCCTCCCCTCCTCCCTCCACACCTCTCTCCTCCCTCCCTCCCCTTCCGTCCCTCCCATCCTCCCAATGCTTGTTTGAGATGGGTGCTACATTGTTTCGAAAAGCACCACTAACAGATCGCAGTGAGAAGCACTAAATGACCGTGGTCGTGAGAAGCACTAAATGACCGCGAATGTAGCAAAAACAGCACTTTAAACCACTTTAAACCACTGTTTTCAAGTAGTCTTTTTTATTGCAAGTCACTTAGCATACACAGATCAACATGGGGCCTCTATGCTCGTGGGCCACCGGGGCAAGTGTTGCGAAACAGCACTTGGAGTGTGTCTGGGGGAGAGAGAGAATGGGGGGGGGGTCTGAGAATGGGGACTGGGGAGGGGGACAACAGGGGTCGTTGCGGAGGGGGCTTGGTGGTGGGGGAAAGAGGGGTACTGGGAAAATGGGAGGTCCCCCTTCACCCCTCAACCCCTTCCTTCCCACCTCCATCCCCACTCCCTCCCCCCCTCCTCCCCCTCCCTCCCCAACTCCCTCCCCCTCCCTCCCCACCTCCCTCAAACCTCCCCCCTATCTCCCCCCCTCCCTCCTTCCCTCCATCCCTCCCTCCCCCAATCAATCCACCCTTCCATCCCTCTCCCCCTCCCCCCTCCTTCCATCCTCCCTCCCCCCTCCCGGTTACAATAGAAACCCTACGGGGACCGGCCCAACGGGGAAAGAGGGGTACTGGGAAAAGGGGAGGTCCCCCTCCCTCCCCTCCCCCCTACCCCCTCCCCCCTTCCCCCTCCCCTTCCCCCCTCCCCTCCCCCCCTCCCCTCCTCCCTCCACACCTCCCTCCACACCTCCCTCCCCCCCCGGTTACAATGGAAACCCTATGAGGACGGGCCCAACGGGGAAAGAGGGGTACTGGGAAAAGGGGAGGTCCCCCTTCCCCCCTCAACCCCTTCATCCCCCCTCCTTCCCACCTCCATCCCCACTCCCTCCCCCCCTCCTCCCCCTCCCTCCCCAACTCCCTCCCCCCTCCCCCCTAACTCCCCCCTCCCTCCATCCCTCCCTCCCCAATCCCTCCCCCCCTCCCTCCACCCTTCCATCCCTCTCCACCCTCCCTCCCCCCCTCCCGGTTACAATTGAAACCCTACGAGGACGGGCCCAACGGGGAAAGAGGAGTACTGGGAACAGGGGAGGTCCCCCTCCCTCCCCCATTCCCCCATCCCATCCCCCCTCCCTCCCCTCTCCCTCTCCCTCCCCCTTCCCCCCTTCCCCCCTCCCCTTCCCCCCCTCCCCCCTCCCTCCCCTCCCCTCCTCCCTCCACACCTCCCTCCTCCCTCCCTCCCCCTTCCCGCCCTCCCCTCCTCCCGGTTACAATGGAAACCCTACGAGGACGGGCCCAACGGGGAAAGAGGGGTACTGGGAAAAGGGGAGGTCCCCCTCCCTCCCTCCCCCCAACCCACCTCCCTCCCCTCTCCCTCCCCCCTTCCCTCCTCCCTCCCCCCCTCCCCTCCCCCCTCCCATCCCCCCCTCTCCCTACCCCCCTCCCTCCCCTCTCCCTCCCCCTCCCCTCCCCCCCTCCCTCCCCTCCTCCCTCCCCCTTCCCTCCCCCAACCCTCCCCCTTTCCTCCCCTCCCGGTTACAATGGAAACCCTACGAGGACGGGCCCAACGGGCCCACTCGGTCTAGTATACTACTAAAACTCTGCGGTTCAACATTCCGTGTGTATGTACGCAAACATTCCGTGTGTATGTACGGAAGATTCCGAAGATTTCTGTCCATAACTTACAAACCCTACTCCTCCTAGACGGTACGCCAAAGCGCTACGATTTTTGTACCGCCATATTCACCATTAACATGGGCAACTATTGTAAGTACTTTCGTTCAAATTGAAGCTACCTATTTAAAGCTAGAGAGATATTAAAGTTTAAATTTTCATTTCTAACCCTTTTCTTGAAGGGGCTTCAGCGCGTGATGTCACAATGGCACCCGTGCACCAATGAGAGATCAGCTCGGTTTTAAATTTACATGATTTTTTTTCTGACCTTTTTTTTCAAGGTCTTCAGCTTGTGACGTCACAATGCTTGTGTGAGGATAGTTGCAACATTGTTGCGAAAAGCAACTGCCAGTTTTTTAAAGTTGTGCAAGTCACTTAACATACACAGATCAGCATGGGGCCCCTATTCCCTCCCTCCCCCCCTTCCCCCCTCAACCCCTTCCTCCCCACTCCTTCCCACCTCCATCCCCACTCCCTCCCCCCCTCCTCCCCAACTCCCTCCCCACCTCCCTCACCCCTCCTCCCCTAACTCCCCCCCCCTCCCTCCTTCCCTCCATCCCTCCCCCCCTCCCTCCACCCTTCCATCCCTCTCCCCCTCCCCCCTCCTTCCACCCTCCCTCCCCCCCTTCTGGTTACAAAGGAAACCCTACGGGGACGGGCCCAACGGGGAAAGAGGGGTACTGGGAAAAGGGGAGGTCCCCCTCCCTCCCCTTACCCCCTCCCCCATCCCCCTCCCCCCTAACCCTCTCCCTCCCCCTTCCCCCCTCCCCTCCCCCCCTCCCCTCCTCCCTCCACACCTCCCTCCTCCCTCCCTCCCCTCCTCCCGGTTACAATGGAAACCCTACGAGGACGGGCCCAACGGGGAAAGAGGGGTACTGGGAAAAGGGGAGGTCCCCCTCCCTCCCCCCTTCCCCCATCCCATCCCCCCTCCCTCCCCTCTCCCTCCCCCTTCCCCCCGTTCCCCCCTCCCCTTCCCCCTCCCTCCCCTCCTCCCTTCACACCTCTCTCCTCCCTCCCTCCCCTTCCCTCCCTCCCATCCTCCCAATGCTTGTTTGAGATGGGTGCTACATTGTTTCGAAAAGCACCACTAACAGATCGCAGTGAGAAGCACTAAATGACCGTGGTCGTGAGAAGCACTAAATGACCGCGAATGTAACAAAAACAGCACTTTAAACCACTTTAAACCACTGTTTTCAAGTAGTCTTTTTTATTGCAAGTCACTTAACATACACAGATCAACATGGGGCCTCTATGCTCGTGGGCCACCGGGGCAAGTGTTGCGAAACAGCACTTGGAGTGTGTCTGGGGGAGAGAGAGAATGGGGGGGGGGTCTGAGAATGGGGACTGGGGAGGGGGACAACAGGGGTCGTTGCGGAGGGGGCTTGGTGGTGGGGGAAAGAGGGGTACTGGGAAAATGGGAGGTCCCCCTTCACCCCTCAACCCCTTCCCACCTCCATCCCCACTCCCTCCCCCCCTCCTCCCCCTCCCTCCCCAACTCCCTCCCCCTCCCTCCCCACCTCCCTCAAACCTCCCCCCTAACTCCACCCCTCCCTCCTTCCCTCCATCCCTCCCTCCCCCAATCAATCCACCCTTCCATCCCTCTCCCCCTCCCCCCTCCTTCCATCCTCCCTCCCCCCTCACGGTTACAATAGAAACCCTACGGGGACGGGCCCAACGGGGAAAGAGGGGTACTGGGAAAAGGGGAGGTCCCCCTCCCTCCCCTCCCCCCTACCCCCTCCCCACTTCCCCCTCCCCTTCCCCCCTCCCCTCCCCCCCTCCCTCCCCCTCCCCTCCTCCCTCCATACCTCCCTCCACACCTCCCTCCCCCCCTCCCGGTTACAATGGAAACCCTATGAGGACGGGCCCAACGGGGAAAGAGGGGTACTGGGAAAAGGGGAGGTCCCCCTTCCCCCCTCAACCCCTTCATCCCCCCTCCTTCCCACCTCCATCCCCACTCCCTCCCCCCCTCCTCCCCCTCCCTCCCCAACTCCCTCCCCCCTCCCCCCTAACTCCCCCCTCCCTCCATCCCTCCCTCCCCAATCCCTCCCCCCCTCCCTCCACCCTTCCATCCCTCTCCCCCCTCCTTCCACCCTCCCTCCCCCCCTCCCGGTTACAATTGAAACCCTACGAGGACGGGCCCAACGGGGAAAGAGGAGTACTGGGAAAAGGGGAGGTCCCCCTCCCTCCCCCCTTCCCCCATCCCATCCCCCCTCCCTCCCCTCTCCCTCTCCCTCCCCCTTCCCCCCTTCCCCCCTCCCCTTCCCCCCCTCCCCCCTCCCTCCCCTCCCCTCCTCCCTCCACACCTCCCTCCTCCCTCCCTCCCCCTTCCCGCCCTCCCCTCCTCCCGGTTACAATGGAAACCCTACGAGGACGGGCCCAACGGGGAAAGAGGGGTACTGGGAAAAGGGGAGGTCCCCCTCCCTCCCTCCCCCCTACCCACCTCCCTCCCCTCTCCCTCCCCCCTTCCCTCCTCCCTCCCCCCTCCCCTCCCCCTCCCATCCCCCCCTCCCCTCCCCCTCCCATCCCCCCCTCTCCCCCCTCCCACCCCCCTACCCCCCTCCCTCCCCTCTCCCTCCCCCCTACCCCCCTCCCTCCCCTCCTCCCTCCCCCTTCCCTCCCCCAACCCTCCCCCTTTCCTCCCCTCCCGGTTACAATGGAAACCCTACGAGGACGGGTCCAACGGGCCCACTCGGTCTAGTCTATCTATATAATACTAAAACTCTGCGGTCCAACATTCCGTATGTATGTATGTATATGTGTATGTACGGAAGATTACTTACAAACCCTACTCCTCCTAGACGGTACACCAAAGCGCTACGATTTTTGTACCGCCGTATTCACCATTAACCTGGGCAACTATTGTAAGTACTTTCGTTCAAATTGAAGCTACCTTTTTAAAGCTAGAGAGATATTAAAGTTTAAATTTTCATTTCTAACCCTTTTCTTCAAGGGGCTACATTTGTTTCCAAAAGTTTACAGAAAAGGATTTAGTTTTCAGCAAGGATTTAGTTTTCAGCTTGTGACGGCGGCTACATTGTTTCGAAAAGCTTCCAAGAAGTCTTTTTTGTTATTGCAAGTCAAGTCAAGTCAAGTCAAGTCACTTTTATTTGTATAGCACATTTAAAAACAACCCACGTTGACCAAAGTACTGCACATCTGATTAGGAAAAAAACCCAAAACATCTGATTAGGAAAAAAAAAAAAAAAAGAAGGCTATAGTGGTCACTTGACATACACAGATCAGGAGGACAGAGTAAGAGTGGGGCTGGGGGAGGAGAGAATGGGGGGTGTGGGGACGGGCCCAACGGGCCCTCCCCAACGGGCACACTTGGAGAGTAAGAGTGGGGCTGGGGGAGGAGAGAATGGGGGGTGTGGGGACGGGCCCAACGGGCCCTCTTTTCCGGGCCCAACGGGCACACTTGGAGAGTAAGAGTGGGGCTGGGGGAGTGAGAATGGGGGGTGTGGGGACGGGCCCAACGGGCCCTCTTTTCTAGTATAATACTAAAACTCTGCGGTCCAACATTCCGTATGTATATACGGAAGATTCCGTATGTATATACGGAAGATTCCGAAGATTTCTGTCCATAACTTACAAACCCTGCTCCTCCCAGACGGTACACCAAAGCGCTACGATTTTTGTACCGCCGTATTCACCATTGACATGGGCAACTATTGTAAGTACTTTCGTTCAAATTGAAGCTACCTTTTTAAAGCTAGAGAGATATTAAAGTTTAAATTTTCATTTCTAACACTTTTCTTGAAGGGGCCAAACCCTACTCCTCCCAGACGGTACACCAAAGCGCTACGATTTTTGTACCGCCGTATTCACCATTAACATGGGCAACTATTGTAAGTACTTTCGTTCAAATTGAAGCTACCTTTTTAAAGCTAGAGAGATATTAAAGTATAAATTTTCATTTCTAACCCTTTTCTTGAAGGGGCTTCAGTGCGTGATGTCACAATGGCACCCGTGCACCAATGAGAGATCAGCTCGGTTTTAAATTTACATCTTCAGCTTGTGACGTCACAATGCTTGTGTGAGATTGTTGCAACATTGTTGCGAAAAGCAACTGCCAGTTTTTTAAAGTTGTGCAAGTCACTTAACATACACAGATCAGCATGGGGCCCCTATTCCCTCCCTCCCCCCCCTTCCCCCCTCAACCCCTTCCTCCCCACTCCTTCCCACCTCCATCCCCACTCCCTCCCCCCCTCCTCCCCAACTCCCTCCCCACCTCCCTCACCCCTCCTCCCCTAACTCCCCCCCCCTCCCTCCTTCCCTCCATCCTCCCCCCCTCCCTCCACCCTTCCATCCCTCTCCCCCTCCCCCCTCCTTCCACCCTCCCTCCCCCCCTTCTGGTTACAAAGGAAACCCTACGGGGACGGGCCCAACGGGGAAAGAGGGGTACTGGGAAAAGGGGAGGTCCCCCTCCCTCCCCTTCCCCCCTCCCCTCCCCCCTCCCCCTCCCCCCTAACCCTCTCCCTCCCCCTCCCCTCCCCCCCTCCCCTCCTCCCTCCACACCTCCTCCTCCCTCCCTCCCCTCCTCCCGGTTACAATGGAAACCCTACGAGGACGGGCCCAACGGGGAAAGAGGGGTACTGGGAAAAGGGGAGGTCCCCCTCCCTCCCCCCTTCCCCCATCCCATCCCCCCTCCCTCCCCTCTCCCTCCCCCCCGTTCCCCCTCCCCTTCCCCCCTCCCTCCACACCTCTCTCCTCCCTCCCTCCCCTTCCCTCCCTCCCATCCTCCCAATGCTTGTTTGAGATGGGTGCTACATTGTTTCGAAAAGCACCACTAACAGATCGCAGTGAGAAGCACTATGTGACCGTGAATGTTTCAAAACAAGCACTTAAAAAGCACTTATCTTTTTTTTAAGTATTTTTTTTTATTGCAAGTCACTTAACATACACAGATCAGCATTGGGCCCCTATGCTCGTGGGCCACCGGGGCAAGTGTTTCGAAAAAAGCACTGAGAGTGTGTCTGGGGGAGAGAGAGAATGGGGGGGGGGGGGGGTCTGAGAATGGGGACTGGGGAGGGGGACAACAGGGGTCGTTGCGGTGGGGGCTTGGTGGTGGGAGAAAGAGGGGTACTGGGAAAAGGGGAGGTCCCACTTCCCCCTCAACCTCTTCCTCCCCCCTCCTTCCCACCTCCATCCCCACTCTCTCCCCCCTCAATCCCAACCTCCATCACCACTCAGCCCCTAACTCACCCCTCCCTCCTTCCCTCCATCCGACCCTCCCCCACTCCCTCCCCCCCTCCCTCCACCCTTCCACCCCTCTCCCCCTCCTTCCACCCTCCCTCCCCCCCTCCCGGTTACAATGGAAACCCTACGGGGACGGGCCCAACGGGGAAAGAGGGGTACTGGGAAAAGGGGAGTTCCCCTCCCTCCCCTCCTCCCTCCCCTCCCCCCTACCCCTCTTCCCCCCTCCCCCTCCCCTCCCCCCCTCCCTCCCCCTCCCCTCCTCCCTCCACACCTCCCTCCACACCTCCCTCCTCCCTCCCTCCCCCCCTCCCGGTTACAATGGAAACCCTACGAGGACGGGCCCAACGGGGAAAGAGGAGTACTGGGAAAAGGGGAGGTCCCCCTCCCTCCCCCCTTCCCCCTCCCCTCCCCCATCCCCTCTCCCTCCCCCTCCCCCCTACCCCCCTCCCTCCCCTCCCCCCTCCCTCCCCTCCCCTCCTCCCTCCACACCTCCCTCCTCCCTCCCTCCCCCTTCCCGCCCTCCCCTCCTCCCGGTTACAATGGAAACCCTACGAGGACGGGCCCAACGGGGAAAGAGGGGTACTGGGAAAAGGGGAGGTCCCCCTCCCTCCCTCCCCCCTACCCACCTCCCTCCCCCCTACCCACCTCCCTCCCCCCTACCCACCTCCCTCCCCCCTACCCACCTCCCTCCCCCCAACAATCTCTAATGAGGAGCAGATGGGACTAAATGCCTCCTTTACTTTGAGAGAAGTGGAGGAAGTATTACATTCTTTACCAAGTAATAAATCACCAGGGGAAGATGGTTTCCCGCCTGAGTTCTATAAAAAAATTAAAGATTTGTTGTTACCAGTATTTATGGAAGTGATACATCAAGCGGAAAAAACTTTTACATTACCAGAATCCTTCTCAATGGCAATTATAACCGTAATTCCAAAAAAAGGGAAAGACCCTTTAAAAGCTTCTTCTTATAGACCAATATCATTGTTGAATAAGAAAATAACTGCAGATGCTGGTACAAATTGATTTATTCACAAAATGCTGGAGTAACTCAGCAGGTCAGGCAGCATCTCGGGAGAGAAGGAATGGGAGACGTTTCGGGTCGAGACCCTTCTTCATTATAAAATAGTCGCTAAGCTTTTGGCAAGGAGATTGGCAGAATTTTTACCTAAGCTGGTTAAAGAGGACCAAACTGGATTTGTCTAAAAAAAGGAGATTATCTGATAATGTAGCAAGATTTATAAGTATTTTACATTTAGCACAGAAAAGGAAGGAATTGAGTGCAGCAGTTGCTTTAGATGCTGAAAAGGCGTTTGACAGGTTAGAATGGGATTTTTTATTTAAAGTATTAGAGAAGTATGGATTGGGACATGGTTTCATTAACTGGGTAAAAGCTCTTTATAAACAACCTAAAGCCAAAGTGGGGACAAATGGCCAATCTTCTCAATCATTTAATTTGGAAAGATCTAGTTGACAGGGATGTCCCTTGTCAACAGCTTTATTTGTATTGGCTATTGAACCTCTGGCAGAACTAATAAGATCAGATTTAGACTTTAGAAGGATTTAAAGTTAATCAGGAAAATCACAAAATTACTTTATTTGCAGATGATGTTTTAATTTGTCTTACTAGACCATTGGAATCCTTAAGAAAATTATATTTCAGACTGGAAGAATACGGGAAAGTATCAGGATACAAAATTAATAAAGATAAAACTGAAATAATGCCTCTTTTTGAAGGCAATTATGATCAATGTAAAAGAGAAAGTCAGTTTAAATGGCAAAAAGAAGGCATTAAGTACCTAGGGGTTAAAGTAGATAATAAGTTAAATAATCTGTATAAACTAAATTATAAACCACTAATTTAAAAAAATAGATGAGGACCTGAAGAAATGGATGAATTTTCCAATTACATTGCTAGGGAGAGTGAACTGTATTAAGATGAATATTTTTCCGAGGATACAGTATTTATTCCAAACACTACCTATACCATTACCAAATTTTTTTTTTCAAGAATTGAATTAAATTGTGCGAAATTTTCTTTGGAAAGGTAAAATGCCAAGAGTGTCTATGGAAAAATTAACATGGAAATTTGAATTAGGTGGATTGCAATGACCAAATTTTAAAAATTACTATCAGGCAGCACAAATGAGTTTTATTTCATCCTTTTATCCAGAGGGTGAAAAAACAGCATGGGTTAAAATTGAAATGGATAAAATAAAAGGACTATGCCCAGAAGAATTTATCTATAAGTGGGAAGCGAAGCTATTAGTTAAGGATCAAGAGTCTCCTTTGCTAAAACATTTAATTAATACATTGTTGAAAACAGTTAAAGCTAATGATAAAATATTTTTTCTAACAGCTAAAACTCCATTAGTAAAAAATAAATTACTGCCGTTTGCTTGGAATAATCAAATATTACAAGTCTGGGAACAGAAGGGTATTAAACATATAAGAGATTGCTATGAAGGAAATAATTTTTTGACGTTTTCTCAATTGAGAAACAAATATCAAATTCCAGGGAATAGTTTTTTTTTCTATTATCAACTACAATCTTTTTTAAGGGAAAAGGTAGGTAATTCAATGTTTCTATTTCAAATTAAAGGAATTGAATCCCTGATTCAGGGCAAGGGAACTAAAAAAATTATATCTTCAATGTATAAATTATTACAAAAATCTAGTCCAAAGATAGGAATTCAAAAATCAAGACAAAGATGGGAAACAGATCTGAATATTAGCATTGATGAACCAAGTTGGGAAAGATTGTGTTCAGAAAGTATGAAAAATACTATTAATGTGAGATATAGTTTAGTACAATATAATTTTTTACATCAATTATATTTAACTCCGAAAAAATTAAACAATTTAAATCCAAATTTACCTGACATTTGTTTTAGATGCAACCAGGATGTGGGTACTTTTTTACACTCCACATGGGCATGTCCGAAGTTAACTCCTTTTTGGAAAGACCTAAAAAACTTTTTGGAACAATTGATGAATAAGACCATACCATTGGGTTTAAGGTTTTTTTATTGGGAGATACTAAAGGAATATTACCAAGGTTAATTTTAGATAAATATCAGGAAAGATTTCTCAAAATAGCAATAGCAATACCAAAAAAATGTGTAGCGGTCACTTGGAAAGATCACAATGAAATAAGAATTGAAAGATGGCATGCAGAAATGCGTAGTTGTATCCCATTAGAAAAAGCTACTTATAATCTGAGAAATAGATATGATTTATTTTTGAAACTTTGGAACCCATTCACTTTAAAACTAGGATTAAGAATTGGAAATATTTAATTTCAGGATTGTTTTGATACCCTTGAAAAGGATTTAATAAGAAATTAGCCGGAGGTGTTTCCTTCTTGTCTCCTTTCTTTCTTTCTTTCTTTCTTTCTTTCTTTCTCCCTTCCTCCATTCCTCCATTCCTCCCTCCCTCCCTCCCTCCCTCCCCCCCCAACCCCCCTCCCCCCCCCCTCCCCCCCCCCTGCCCGGAATGTAGAGAGGAGTTTACAGACCGCAGCCTCAGGGTAAATCGGGCCTTGGCGAGACTGTCTGAGAAAGCTCGAGCACTGAGCCTGAATCGGACAGAGAAGGGAAGTAAACTTTTCTGCGAGCAACATCAGGAAGAAATGAAGCTGTTTTGTGAAAATGACAAGAAACTGGTCTGTCTGATTTGTCGAGATGCGCTGGAACACAGAAACCACAGCTTCAAGCCGATTAAAGAAGCTGTAGACATTTACAAGGTTAATACAAACAGATTTGTATCTTTATTTACCTTGTTGATTATTTGTTGTCTAACGCCTTTATTCTTTGATCTTAGGCTCGGGTAAAATCAGCCATAAAATCTGTCACGAAAAATAAATCAGATATCGAAGAAATAGAACAACAACAATTACGAAAGATTTCCAAAGTTCAGGTGAGTCCTTTCTGTCTGGAATTTTTATGCAGCGTTGCTCATTTTAATGTGTAGTGGACATGTTGGATCAATTGACTGCTGAAATTAGGTGCGTTGGGAGGAACTGCAGATGCTGGTTTAAACCGAAGATAGGCACAAAAAGCTGGAGTAACTCAGCGGGACTGGCGGCATCTCTGGAGAGAATGAAAGAGGGATGTTTCGGGACGAGACCTTTCTTCAGACTGGATAGAGATAAGGGAAACGAGGGACAGGGAGTAGACGATGATGCAGAGAAATAAAGAACAATGAATAAAAGATATGGAAACAAGTAACGACGATAAAGGAAACATGCCATTGTTAGCTGTTGATGGGGTGAAAGCGAGAAGTTAGTGCGACTTGGGTGGGGGAGGGAGAGAGAGAGAAAGGGAATGCCGGGGCTACCTGAAGTGAGAGAAGCCAATATTACTGGGCTGAAAGTTCCCCAAGCGAAATATGAGATGCTGTTCCTCCAATTTTGCAATTAGCCTCCCTCTGACAATGGAGGAGACCTAGGACAGAAAGGTCAGTGTGGGAATGGGAAGGAGAATTAAAGGAGAATTAAACTTTGTTTCAGGAAAATGTGAGAGAATTTGATTGATTAGATAATTCTGAGAACCGGGCGCTGATGGTTCAGAGTAAAACAGTATGGTTCCAGGCTCTCCAGCCATCCAATTACACTAATCCTGCATTAATCCTTTTTTTATTACCCACTACTTTCTCATCAACTCCCCCCAGATTCTATCACTCAGCGACATGTTGGGGGAATTTTACACAGGCCATTTAACTTTACGACCCACATGTCTTTGGGATGTGGGAACAAAATCGGAATTCGAGTCATAGAGTCATGATCAAAGTGTCATACAGTGTGAAAACAGGCCCTTCGGCCCAACTTTTCCATACCGGCCAACATGTCCCAGGTACATTAGTCCCACCTACCTTGATTTGGCCCGTATCCCTCTAAACCTGCCCTATCCATGTAACTGTCTAATTGTTTCTTAAATCTTGCAATAGTACCTGCCTCAACTTCCTTCTCTGGCACAAAATGTTGGAGTAACTTAGTGGGACAGGCAGCATCTCTGGATAAAAGGAATGGGTGATGCTTCGGGTTGAGACCCTTCTTCAGACTCAGTCTATCTTCGGTTTGAACCAGCATCTGCAGTTCCTTCCTACAATACCACCTCTGGCAATTCATTTCATACACCGACCACCCTAGGTCCGAGGGGAAACCCATGTGGTCTTAGAGAGAACATGCAAAACTCCAAACTCGGCATTACCCAAGGTCAGTATCAAACCCTTATCTCCAGCACTGAGTGAGTGGCCCTCCTCACTGTGCCACTTCGCAGTTCCTTGATAAAAAAGAATGCTGGCTTTTGATTTCACCGATTAAATATTGATAGAGCCCAAAAGCTATTTTCTGGATGTAACTCCCTGGATCCTCCCAAGCTGAGTCATTGTGACACCGAGTGACACCTGAGCTGTGGAATCACTCAAGCTTATCCTCAAAATCCTCTCTGACAATGCAAGCAGATCTGACCAGCTGCAATCATCAACAGATTGGCAATTAGAAACACAATCGGTTTGCTTGGCAAGCTGTCAGCATGGCCTGGATGCCGTTCCACAACAAAAAAATTACTTCTACTCAACTGGAAATCAAATATATTTTGCTTCAAGGACTGCAGTCCCTGTTGCACCGATACTTGAATCCATGCACCTTTTCTAAATGTAACGGTTCATATTCTTATACCTGTCTTCACAAGTTTATTGTCATACGCACAAGCAAGGTCGGGTGCAGGTACAATGAAAATCTTTCTTGCAGCAGCAACACAGGCATATGGACCCAGACAACCCAAGAAAACTCAAATTATACAGTGAAAAGAATAAGACTGTAATAGGCAGAACACAAAACATAAGTGAATCTTAATTTAATTGTCAAAGGTGTCACAGTTGAGTTTGAGTCTAAGTCTGAGTTTAGTTTATTGTCATGTGTACAGAGGTACAGTGAAAAGCTTTTGCTGTGTGCTAACCAGTCAGTGGAAAGAGCCATCCAAAGTGTGCAGATACATGATAAACATGAATAACGTTTAGTGCCGTTATTCACGTCTGAGTCAGGGCCGTTTTTACAGCATTATGGGCCCCCGGGCAAAGCAGTGTACTGGGGCCCCCACCGTTACGCTCCCCCATTCCCCTTTCCCTACCAGCCTCCCCCCCTGTCGTGCCGGCGAAAAGCACTTAGCGATGGACTTAGGGTGCTACATTGTTGCGAAAAGCACTTACAGATCGCTGTGAGAAGCACTGAAAATGTTGTGAAAAAAGCACTTATTGAACCTACATTTTTAAAGTAGTATTTATTTATTGCAAGTCACTTAACATACACAGATCAGCATGGGGCCCCCGGGCAAGTGCCCATCAGGCCCATGCGTTAAGACGGCCCTGGTCTGAGTGTCACCATCCTGGTTTCTACATGCATTGAATTTCAGCAGGAGTTATTGCTCGGCAATTGGGAATGCCAACTGCACTCAGTTAAAGTTCCCTGTTGCAACCTGACAAAGGCCAACTAACAGCAAGACTGGAATATGCTAAATCACCAGTTTGTTCTCGATCATATCCATCTTCTCCCATAATCTATAAAATACAATCCATTCAGAAGTCCTTTATTAGAACCAAAAGCATGTATTTATTAGAATATAGGAGGATGAGAGAGGATCTTATAGAGACATATACAATTCTTGAGGGATTGGACAGGCTAGATGCAGGAAAAATGTTCCCGATGTTGGGGGAGTCCAGAACCAGGGGTCATAGTTTGAGAATAATGGGTAGGCCATTTAGGACTGAGATGAGGAAAAACTTTTTCACCCAGAGAGTTGTGAATCTGTGGAATTCTCTGGCATAGGAGGCAGTGGAGGCCAGGTCACTGGATGTATTCAAGACTGTCAAAGCAGCCACAGCCAGACATAAAAACAGCTTTGTTTCCGTGAGTAGTAGCTCTACTCAATAACCAAAAGTCTGTAGTCTCTTTTTACTCTGGTTTATTTCACTCACATGTTTAAACCGTAATGTTGTAGTCTTAATGTTTTATGCTTTATTCTTAATTGTTTACTGTATGTTCGTGTTATTACTTGTGAGCGGGGCACCAAGACCCATTCCTGGCCAATAAACTTATTCATTCATTCATTCATTCGAGAGAGAGAGAGAGAGAGAGAGTTAGATATAGCTCTTAGGGCTAATGAAATCAAGGGATATGAGGAAAAAGCAGGAATAGTATATTGATTCTGGATGATCAGCCATGATCATATTGAATGGTGGTGCTGGCTTGAAGGGCCGAATGGCATACTCCTGCACCTACTTTCAATGTTTCTATTTCTTGAAGAGCTGGAGGGGAGTGCAGGTTTAGCGTAGACAAAGGAATTGCAGATGCTGGTTTGTCCTCCATTGCCTGAGTGCGGCCACATGCAAAGGGAGGAGCAGCACCTTATATTCCGTTGCTGAAGGAGTGTGTCGCCTGAAACGTCAACGATTCATTTTCTCCAGAGATGCTGTCTGACCTGCTGAGTTACTCCAGTATTTTGTGTCCACCTTATATTCCGCTTGGGTACCTTACAACTTGACATTATGAACACTGAATTCTCTAATCTTATTTAGCCAACCTACATACAACTCCTTTTTTTGCTTCCCTTTTCCCCTCTCCCCTGTGCCCCACCTGGACTACTCGCACCCATTTCTCCACTGCCACATCCCATCCACCTGCATTCCTTCCTCTGACTTCACATCTGTTTTTGAACTCTGGCATTTGTCCAACCATCTGCCTATCAACCCCCTGCCCCCCCTCACCTATATCCACCTATCTCTTACCAGCCCTTGAACTACTCCCCTCTCTTCTATTTTTCTCTCCCCACCACAATCAGTCTGGTTCCGACCTGGAACATCACCAATCCTTGTTCGCCAGAGATGCAGTCTGACCCGTTGAGTTACTCAAGCACTTTATGTCTTTATTTGCGCAGGTTGAGTTGCTGAATTCATTCAAAATGGAGTTTCATAGATTCCTGGATATTAAAGTAGTTCAAGGGACATAGTTTTGGATCAGGAAAATGAAATATAGGGCAAAGAATAACTATGATCGCATGTTCTATCCTCAGAATGAGAAAAATACAAATTATAACCCAATAACATTCAAGTGAAGTGAGCAGAAAATAATTTTTCATGTACCTCATTTGTGACCGATGTGAGAGGGGAGGTAAATACAGAAGTTAAAGTGTTGTACTTAAATGCGCGTAGTATAAAAAATAAAGTGGATGAGCTTGAGGCTCAGTTAGTCATGGGCAAGTATGATGTTGTGGGGATCACTGAGACATGGCTACAAGAGGACCATGACTTAGACGAAGGGATTAAAAGTACCATTAGCAAATTTGCAGATGATACTAAGCTGGGGGGTAGTGTGAATTGTGAGGAAGATGCAATAAGGCTGCAGGGTGACTTGGACAGGTTGTGTGAGTGGGCGGATACATGGCAGATGCAGTTTAATGTAGATAAGTGTGAGGTTATTCACTTTGGAAGTAAGAATAGAAAGGCAGATTATTATCTGAATGGTGTCAAGTTAGGAGGAGGGGAAGTTCAACGAGATCTGGGTGTCCTAGTGCATCAGTCAATGAAAGGAAGCATGCAGGTACAGCAGGCAGTGAAGAAAGCCAATGGAATGTTGGCCTTCATAACAAGAGGAGTTGAGTATAGGAGCAAAGAGGTCCTTCTACAGTTGTACCGGGCGTTGTCAACTGAAAATGCTCATCTGTTGAAAGAATGTATGTTGAAAGACTGGAGCGACTAGGTTTGTATACACTGGAATACAGGGCCATTTGCTTCTTGGCGGATGGTAAGAAGAAGATAAACACAGAAGTAAGTACATCATGGTTTATTATGGGGTTTTTTACAGGGTAATATATCAACATATCTGTTGGCCTGCTGCAAATATTTATTCCGTCGCTAGACACATGACAATAAAACTCTTGAAACTTCGCGACAATGAAGAAATAATTGCTTGATTATAGAAACATAGAAAATAGGTGCAGGAGGTTATTCGGCCCTTCGAGCCAGCACCACCATTCAATATGATCATGGCTGATCATCCAAAATCAGTACTCTGGATTTTTCCCCATATCCCTTAATTCCCTGAGCCCTAAGAGCTAAATCTAACTCTCTCTTGAAAACGTCCAGTGAATTGGCCTCCACTGCCTTCTGTGGCAGAGAATTCCGCAGATTCACAGCTCTCTGAGTGAAAAGGTTTTTCCTCATCTCAGTACTAAATGGCCGACCCCTTATTCTCAAACTTTGACCCCTGGTTCTGGACTCCTCCAACATCGGGAACATTTTTCCTGCATCTACCCTGTCCAATCCTCTAAGAATTTTATATGTTTCTGTAAGTTCCCCTCTCATTCTTCTAAATTCCAGCGAATACAAGCCCAGTCGACCCAGTCTTTCATCATACGTCTGTCCCGCCATCCCGGAAATTAACCTGGTGAACCTACGCTGCACTCTGGTAATAGCAATAATGTCCTTCCTCAAATTAGGGGACCAAACTTGCACACAATACTCCAGGTGTGGTCTCGCCAGGGCCCTGTACATCTGCAGTAGGACCTCCTTGCTCAACTCAAATCCTCTCGTAATGAAGGCAACATCCCATTGCCTTTCTTATTAGTTGTTGGAGGGGGGGTTTCGAGGCGAGGGGGGGAGGGGGAAGGGTCGGGGGCTTAGGTCGAGAGAACAAGCAGATTTGGATGCCGGGTGAATTCACCGACCCGAGAGCAGATCCGGTGACAATAACGCAATCTGTGAGCACGAGGAAAAGGCGAAGAACAAGGAGGCGGACAAGCTGAAGAAGGGTCCCAATCTGAAACCTTGTCTGTCCAGTTCCCCCCACATACACTGTCTGACTCACTGAGTTACTCCAGCACTTTGTCGTTTGTTGAAGATTCCAGTATCTGCAGTTTCTTGTGACTACAGAGACACCGAGCTCCGATTTGCTCTTTAACTTGAGATATCCGAGGTCCTTCCTTCCCGCTGCTGTGAGACTGCACAACCAGCACTGCTCCCAACAGACCAGTCAACAGTTAAGGAATACACAGTAAACTGATGACAATTTATCCTTGTCTTTATTTTTATTTATAATGAATGTCTCCTGTTATCCACTTTGCTGCTGTAACACTGTAAATTTCCACGGTGTGGGACAATTAAATGAATTTATTATTATTATTATTATTATTGTTATTATTATTATTATCATCACAGGCGGCAGTCTAGGAGTTTTATGGTCATTGATTCCCGGAACAGACTTGTTTAACACCTATAAAAACCAAAACAGTTTCCTTCACCCACTCTGCTCCCTGGTTTACCCCTGAACTCCGCATGATGAAAACTCATGCCAGCCAACTTGAAAGACTCCGCAACAAAACAGGTCTCACGATTCACTCCCAAGCCTACAAAGACCACCTGCAGCACTACAAAGATGCCCTCTCCCGTGCCCACTCCACCTACTACTCTCAAATAATTCACTCTGGCTCCGGAAACCCAAAAACACTCTTCTCTACAATAAACAAACTCCTCAGCCCCCCTGGACACCATCTCCCAATCATTCACAGTTGACAAATGCACCACTTTCCTTTCATTCTTCCAAGACAACATCTACAGCACCTTAACCACCAACGCACCTGCTCCCCCTCAAACCACCTGCCCCCCTTATCCTGTCAACCCCTGCCTCAGTTCTCCCCAGTCTCCACCACCGACCTCTCTGACCTCTTCACAGGAATAAAAACTGCCACCTGCTCTCTGGACCCCATCCCCTCCAGCTTTGTCAAGGCCTGCCTTCCTGCTCTCTCTCCACTTATCACTGCAACAATAAACTACTCCCTGTCCACTGGCATCGTCCCGCCATCCCTCAAAATCGCTGCTGTCACCCCCATTCTGAAAAAACCTGGTCTCAACCCTGACACCCCAAACAACTTCAGACCAATCTCCAACCTACCCTTTCTGTCCAAAGTTTTGGAACGTGCTGTAGCTTCCCAACTCAAATACCACCTCTCTACCAATAACCTGTATGAAACTTTCCAATCCGGATTCCGCTCCAACCACTGTACTGAAACTGCACTCTTCAAAATCACAAACGACCTTTTCCTCTCCTCCGACGCTGGCAACCTCAACATCCTCATCCTACTTGACATCAGCGCCGCCTTTGACACCATAAATCACTCCATTCTCCTCACCCGACTTGAAACCTCCTTTAACATCACCGGCACAGCCCTATCCTGGTTCAAATTTACCTCTCTGACAGGCACCAGTTCATCTCCATTAACAACTGTAAATCCCCTACCGCTCCCTTCCCCCAAGGTGTACCCCAAGGCTCAGTCCTCGGCCCCCTCCTCTCATCCTCTACCTGTTCCCCCTTGGTCAATTAATCCGCCGTCATGGTCTCAACTTCCACTGCTTCGCCGATGATATCCAGCTCCTCATCTCCACCAAGTCAATCTCCCCCACCACACACTCTACACTGACAAACTGCATCACTGAAATAAAATCTTGGCTTCAATCAAATTTCCTCAAACTCAAATGCAGCAAATCTGAAATCATCATCATTGGTCCAAAAACGCTCACCAAATCCACCCAAAACTTCATCCTCAATATTGATGGTCTCCCAGTATCCACCTCCCCTCACATCCGGAATCTCGGAATCATCTTTGATCAAACCCTCTCCTTCGACAAACACATCAAACACATCACAAAGACAGCCTTCTTCCACCTCAAAAACATTGCCCATCTCCGTCCATCCCTCTCCTCCACAGCTGCAGAAACCCTCATCCACGCCTTCATCACCTCCCGTCTGGACTACTGCAACAGCCTCCTCTATGGCGCACCCTCAAAAATCATCAGTAAACTTCAATACATTCTAAGCTCCGCTGCCCGTCTACTCACCCACACTCCGATCCGTGACCATATTACCCCCGTCCTTTACAAACTCCACTGGCTCCCCATCCCCCAGAGAATCCAGTACAAAATCCTCCTCATGACCTACAAAGCCCTCCATAACCTGGCCCCATCCTACCTGACCGACCTCCTCCACAGGCACACTCCCACCTGCACCCTCCGCTCTGCTGCTGCCAATCTCCTATCCCCCCACATCCGGACCAAACTCAGATCCTGGGGGGACAGGGCTTTCTCCATCGCTGCTCCCACCCTATGGAACTCACTACCCCAAACCGTCAGAGACTCCTCCACACTCACCACATTCAAAACATCACTGAAGTCTCACCTGTTCAGTACTGCCTTCAACCACTGAAGGTCACCTCACGTTATGTCTCTTTTCTCTGTTCGTTTACTTATTTATCTATTTATTCACTTCCCTATGTTCTCTAAATCCCTGTAAAGCGTCTTTGAGTATATGAAAAGCGCTATATAAATGTAATGCATTATTATTATTATTATTATTATTAAAAGAACCGAGGTGATTTAACTATATTCCAGGTGCTGGTGAAGGATTGATAGAATTTGTTAATTACTGACACGGAGCGGAACCGGAGCAGATTCTCAGCCACCGATCTACAACCCAGGTCGCGAAGAAAGGATAAAGTTTCTCCGTGAATTTATTCCCAGTGAAGGTGTGGAGATGGGACTTGGTGCCTGCGTCGTAAAATGAAACTGTCCCGGACTCGTAACTGAGATAAACTCCCACCCTCCCGGGGATGAGACGGGCGGGGAGACGGGATGGAGGGGAGGTGCGTGCATCAAACTGGTCATCCCGCCGCCAGATGCTCCAGACTCCAGTCTCCGGGGTCGCTGTGACCGATCTCTTCCTCTCCACAGACTCTGCGGCGACTCCCAGACTCCAGCCCGAACTCCCCGCCACCTCCACCTCCCAGTAATGTCTCCCCGATGTGAATCCCTCCGATCCCAGCACACACGCACTGCCTGTAAACCTCTTCCCGGTGTCAGGGAGACTCCTCCGGGTCCCGGTCACTCTCACCCTCTTCCGATCCTCAGACACCTCGAGCTGCGCATGCGCTGTTTCCACATCCAGGGTGACGGAGACTGGGGGGAGAAGCAGAGAATCAGAGAGTCCCCGGGGGTCGGGGGGAGACTCGGGCAGCGCGGCCCCGGGACTGGGGGAGAGACCGCTCGGCCTCAGGCACAGGCGGGCGGACAACTGAAACCCTGCCCGGAGTTTTCTTCCCCCTCCCCCTACCACGTAAGATGGACAACAGAAATCCTTCCCGGATCTTTTTTCCCGAGGTAGAGGCGAGAGTTGTGGTATGTCGTGGGCAAGCAGATGCAATTGGGAGAGAGGAGTTAGGAGAAATGGTGGGCGGATGGGTGTGCCGGCGTGATATTGAGTGAAAATGGAGGCTTGATTGGCGGGACAGTTGAGGAGTTAAATGTCTACTGGAGGTAATTAAAAATGAGGTCGTTATATTTTGGTGATACAGGGGGAAAGATGTGACTGTGCTGGAGAGAGTGCAAAGGAGATTCACCGGGAAGTTGCCTCCATTGGTTGCCTCCATTGGTTGCCTCCATTGGTTGCCTCCATTGGTTGCCTCCATTGGTTGCCTCCATTGGTTGCCTCCATTGGTTGCCTCCATGCTGATATGTCGTGGGCAAGCAGATGGAATTGGGAGAGAGGAGATAGGAGAAATGGTGGGCGGATGGGTGTGCGGGCGTGATATTGAGTGATTTTGCTTATGGTGGTGAAAATGGGGGCTAGATTGGCGGGGCAGTTGAGGAGTTAAATGTTTACTGGAGGTAATTAAAAATGAGGAAAGATGTGACTGTGCTGGAGAGAGTGCAAAGGAGATTCACCGGGAAGTTGCCTCCATTGAAGGACTTGAATAATGCTGATTTGGAGACCTAGGAGAAGTTTACAAGTTTACGAGACACAGAGAGGGGGTAGTTAGTCAGATTCAGTTCCCCATCTTAATGGTACCAAAAACATGGTTATTGGTTTAAAGTGAGAGGATGGAGTTTTAAAGAAGACTAGACCAAGTGGGCCCAAACCTCTACTGCATTGGTGCAGCACCCTCTCCTTCCACCCTCCCCCCTCCCCCTCACTCTACCCGCTCCCCTCCTCTAATCCTCCATCCCCCCGCCCCACTCCTTCCACACAACCTCCCCTTCCAGCTTCCGCTCAATCCTACTCCATCCCCTTGACCCCCCCCCCCTTATC